>NC_046970.1:6595940-6895940 GCF_009769545.1 Cyclopterus lumpus | reverse complement strand
GAATCTCATTCGCACCGTTTAGCGTAAATACCTCGGCATACCACGGTTGACCAAGGTTGTTTGTTTGGCAGGATGACTGTTTGTATATGTGTGCATAGGAGATATACACTAAAAGCAAAGAAACAGGGAGACTCTTATTACAATGTGTCATATCAAGTTGTCAAATTAGATATTTGCTGTAACTTAACGAACATGAAATCTTCTGATATCCAGGAACTGAGTGTGATATCACTCAACACACACATACACACATTGAACCAGGCTGAGGGGAAAGCTGAGTAGTTCATTCATGAGGGGGTCCTGAGGGAGATAGGTTGTGCCCAGCTTTCTTATAAAGGAGGGTTTATGGAGTAACCTGCAGCCTGTCTCACTCTCGCTTGACGGCACATGGCTTGTCTTACATGTTGTGTCTATCTCTGTCCCCCAACTCTAAATATCAGGCACAAAAACATAACAGGAAATGTTGTTTTTAAGAACATCGTCTGGAAAAAACACATTTTCCTAGTTGACCTTATTGTATATAATTACTATAACTATCAATTTTGATTGCAACTATTTTAGTAATAGTTTAAAGGTTCTATACGCGGGAGTCGGAAAATGTATTTAGCAGCAAACAACAGCCAAATGCATTTTTGTGCATGTGTCGCTCTCCATTGTGTCAACTGGCTAACTAATGGCTACCACTCTGCAAAGCTCTCATCAGGAACGATAATGCCGTAGATCAGGAGATTATTATTATTAGTCGCCAACCTTTGCTTCTCCCTCAGGGAAATGCTGCTAGCTCTATCAGTTCTGTTGCTGTTGCTTGCACCGTTAGCTGCTAGTTATCAGCTCAGCCGTTCGCCATGTTGAGAGCCGTGTGGAGCCAATAAATTGGCTCAGAATTCTGTCGAGAGACCATTTAAGGGATTAAGAAGTGAAATATTTTGTTTACCTTTCCGGTGTCAATAATTTTTACTCTATGTTTACCATTGTACTTTTCAGCCAAACAGCATCAAAAAACATTAAAACACATGTTGCATCCTTCCCTTTCACACAAACTAATACAGATTTACAGACAAGTTTGCGTGACAGAAATATTATTCAACAAGCAAAACTGACCAATCTCTGCAGCAAAGGATCAATAGATGAAGTAGTAATTAAAGTAGCTCAACAATTTTAGGCAAGTGCATCAAGCTGAGTACATTACACATAGATACAATGAGGTCTTGTCTAGCCGGTGAGCAATGCTGATCATGATTGAATGCTTTGCGTAGAGGGGGCCAACTTGTTTGTGTTGCTACTGCCAGCTTCGTGTCTGCCAAATGTTCTGCAACAACTTTCATAATTGATCCAGAGAGAACTGCAACTCTTCAGCCACTACTTTCTACTATGAGTAATAACCCTTTTGACTGTCGCTGCGTGATATTGTGACTCATGACCCAAGTCAATCAGTCTACGTAATGCATGCACTGTTAATTTGTCGTACATTTCAATGTAATGAGTCATATATTCTGAAACGAAACGCAAATAATATAGATTGTCTGTTCTCAATGGTGTAAACTTTTTGATAATATATATTTAGAATTATGTGATTGGGACTGACATAAATGTATGTATATTATGTCTATCAATTAATAGTTTGACATGTTGCATTGTGCTTGTTCAAACCGACATCAACAACTTAATCATATCACAGCGTAATGGTTTGATAATCAAAAAATCAGATTTTAAGACATTATGATAAAAAAAATTACATGTATGGCAGGATTAGATATACTTTGCAAAAGAAGCAGCAAAGCAATGATTGGCATTACTTTAACTTTAGAACATCAGGAAAGACTAATGCCGCATTTCCACTGTATGGTACTGCAAGGCTCAACTCAACTAACTTTTTTTTTGTTTTACATTAACAAAGCTTGTGGATAGCTCCTCAGTAAGTAAGTTGAGTCAAGCCAAACCATGGAGTGTAAGTCTGAAGAGCCTACTCTACAGCCATGCAAGCAGCGTTGAGGCTGTACTTATGGCTTTAAGCTGCATGCTAACGTCTGCATGCTAACATGTTCACAGTGACCATGCTAACATGCTCACAATGACTAGGCTAACATCTGCATGATAACATGGTCACACTGACTAGGCGAACATGCTAACTTCTGATCTTCAAAAGTGTGAAAACTGACCATTTGGTTTTATGGCAAAAAAATCTGAAAGACAAACTAACAAAAGAAAGAAAGCCTATAAAAATGGTGTCATTACAAATCCTTGGTGCTTGGTTCTCTGATGAGAAATGAGTTTAACGCTAGTCCACCTCAGCCTACACTCATTACAGCTTACTTATCAAAGTCAGTCAGACTCATTACAGCAAGCAGAGACACGATGACTGATCAGCGCGCGTTTGTGTCTACATCGGTGTGTGAGCGGTCAGGTGAAAGGGGCTGCTGTGAGCGGGACGCGCTCATTATGGAACCACCTGAAATTGTGTGTGTGAGATGCAGGGGGTCACGGGGTCACGGTCTGAGTCCTGTCCCAACAACACAGCGTCTGTGTCCTCCGCCTTCAATAAATAGAGACGGTCATTCATACATACCACCCATCCATCAGAGCTCTCAACATAACGCCACAGGGGGGAAAAAGAGAGAGAGAGCTGGCTTGTTATTGAACCACACTGAGACACTTAAATTAAGCAATGCAGGGGAATACCTGTGATTAAGGTTTAGTTTAATTTAAGTCAGATTTCTTTCTTCCTTTTAGAATCAGAATCTCACAATCCTGTAAAAAATAGCTGTAATAAGTTAGCAGTTGGTCAGCTTGAATTAATGTCACGTCTACATCCACACTAATATTCCACTATTATATTGAGTATGACGGTATTCCGAATATAGTATTGTCCAATTAAGAGATGTGGGGCGTTATTATTCGGGTTTCAGGAGCACTTTTTGGACGTAAATACAGCGCATTCCGAATATGTCTCTCAACTAAATACAAATATGTACAGTACACGATTTGTGTTGTTCTTCCCAAAAACCCTTTAAAAAATGTCTTTCCTTCAGGTTTCAGAGGTAGCCGTCATAAGTTTCCTATACCGCGGTTTGGTTGCAGCTCCTCCCACGCGGTAGCAGCAGTAAGAACTCCTCTAGCATCCTCCTGTCTCATAAAATCCAACATGCGGTTGGTTTTCTTTTCTGCCACCAGAAGTCGCAATGTGGCACCCTCATATTATTCTGTGTATTAATCTGTATGCATTTAGTTTGCCATTTAGTTTTCTTTTTTACTTATGTTATTATTCCAGATCCATTGTTCCCAAGCTGCTTGACCCCTCCTGTCACATTTCTTCATTCTTTTCATAATGTGGTCTTATGTGTGTGCAAATGAAATAATAATAATACAATAATCTGTTGCAGGTCTTTCAATTAGAACATGCCTAACACAGTATCAGAAGTCACTGAAATATTAGACATGATGTAGAGTTAAGAGGACAACTTCTAATTCGACCACTGAATGAGCATATTAATATTTGTATCTGCTCAAAGCTTCTCTCATCTGCATTAATTCTGTTGTTTGGTCCTCAGCATGCGATCGACTCGGCTCGCCACACGTGCAGATTTGCATTGTATCCCTGTACCCCTAAGGTTTACAGTTTGCCTCAAACTTTTACAGCTCCTCTCCTTGGCTGTCAAACTCCACGATTGTTTAAGGAAGGGAATCTTATTTTTTTTAAATTTCTTTTATTACCAGTTGTAACGAAATGGTAAGGGTAACCCAAGACGTTCATCTTCTGTGGGAGCCACTTTTCTTCATACTCTACCCACATTACCAGAGATGCAGCACCAAACCAACTGCCGATTTGATGCAGCATCTTGCCCTCACACGCGAGAAGCACCTTTACTTCGGGCAAGCCAATTCCATTGTCTTGAGGCAGAGTACTGTCTGATGGCCTCAGACCTGGAGATGCAAGCTCAGTTATGTCAGAGTAGCATTGAGGCATATTCTGAGACTAGAAAAAGCAGTGTATTTTCTTTTACATTGCAACACAATCACTTTGATTAAAGTATGGGGGAACTTAAAAGCATGGCCTGTTTCCTGATGACATGTTCATTACCAGGCCCGGTCCATCCTTAGCTGAGTAGCCTTGATTTAAGGAGGTAATAAAATGAGTGCCAATCTTAGAGACGTTTCCTTTATCTATTCGAGTGCATTCTCTCTATGTGCCGCCCCCCACTTACATTTTATACTCGGTGTCTCTGCCAGGCACAACTTTGGATCACTCCAATCACATCACACAAACACAATGACTTACCGTCTGACTCACACAGACTTTAATTACTCCTACAGGAGTCACGAAGGTCGATGAGCACGCTAACCAGACTCTGTGTATAGCTTCAGCCATTAGAGATGATAACAGTGACTCTTTTATAACTCCGGATGAAGTCAGCGCTGTAATATGTCAGGTTATCAACATTTACAAGGCCGTAAGACACCATGATCACAATCCTATCGCGCCGCTTCTAAATTACGGCATGGGAGTCGAGTGAGGAGCTTGAGAGAAACGTACTGACTGGAGTTGGAGGAATGAGAGTAAAATAAGATTTAATGAATATAAATGTCTTCAAAATGTGCGTTTGTAGAGATTATTCACCTCCCTTTAACATCTGGCCCATGTTTAGTGCAATAACTTTTTGGCAAAGCAGCCATGTAACAATTCTAAAGCTCATGAAAATCAAAGCAAAAAGCAAAGTCAGAAGGATACATCCAGTGGGAACCATGAATACCTGCACAAAATTTCACGGCAATCCATAGTTGAGACACTTCAGTCCTGACCGAAGGGAAGGACGGACAGACCCACACTGCCATGCACTGCAGCCTTTCTACCTGCATGGCTAAACAATTTAAGATATTCAGCAAAAGTCTACTGCAAACATTGTCAAATGAGAAGTCTGATGCCATAAACATGTCAAAAGACGGATGCGGTTTAATTTTTAATCTAATAAAATAAAAAAGCTGATTTAATTTACAATAAAGTAATTTGACATTTTTTTATCCTATGAGGTCATGCCATCACGTGGTTGAATTTATCCTACAGCGGCTCTCTGTAGTCGTGCATCAGTCAGAACCTCTCCCATGTCGTCAGCATGTCCAGATCAACATTTAACCAGTGCCACTTGCAGCAACCACATCAGCCCAATTTTAAGAGTTTAATACTTGTTTATACAGATGCCAGTGCAGATTAAAAGTCAAGTCAGATGATGCTGTCTCACATGACAATGACGTTCTTTTCTGTTGGTTTGAACGAGAAACAAAAGGGTACACGCTGTGTTTCGGTGAGTAAACTCGACAAGACAAGTTCAGCTCTTGATTCTGACTTTTACTTCATTATCATAAGTCTGTACCAGACGGCAACCTCCAGTTCTGCCGAGTGAAGCAGAAGTGTCTTGAAACGTGCAGTCTCTTGACTGACCAGCAGGGGGCGAGTCCTCTGGTTGCAAAAAGAAGTGTGATTGTATCGAAGTCTATGAGAGAATGACCCTACTTCTCACTTGATTCATTACCTCAGTAAAGCATTGTAAACATGATTTGATGGTGTCAATCTCTAGTTGCAAGCCTTCTTCAATACAGCATGATGTTCATTTCATAAATTATGCTCTATTTAGAGTCAAATTGATCATAAAGCAGGGTATGCTTCAGGACTGGCTTACTGTGCCGGTGCCAGTCTCCGCGTCACTCCTCCACATTTCAAATATGGTAACATCCGTTCGTTAGTTGCAAAAAAAGAACGCAGTCCACAAACCAATGGGTGACGTCACATTGACTACGTCCACTAATTCATTACAGTCTATCTGTACAGGAACGGCTAGCAGCCAATTCAGCATGACGTTTCTCTTAATCTGTTTACTGTATACCATAGACTGTATAAAATATGAACTTAGCCTCTGTGGTGTCACCCATAGGTTTCTGAAGGGCTGCTGTGAAGCTCAAAGTGGGCGGCTCCAGGCCGTTGCCGTCTTGACAGTGATGGCACAGCCTGACTGAAATCTCAAATTGGGCAAAGACGGTAGATCGTCGGTGAAGTCGAGACGGGCCCCGGTGCTATATCCAGCAGCCAAGGTGATCTGCAGTCGATGAGCCGCACACTGAAAAGGACCGCTGTGTACCGAAGCTCCGCCCAAGTCCTACCTCGGACCCATCCCACTTATGAAGATCCTGCACCATATATGCCCCGTACATTCTATTCTTTGCTAGATTGTTCAGTCTGCCAACATGGTACTGATGCTACGGACAGTTTGTAGTTTCAGTCAGTTATGTTTGTCCGAACTCTGTAAAATCATCAATCTTCCTGTGCCTCAGATCCCAGCTGAAAGCTCAGAAAGGATGGAGCCAGGATAAGATGAATAGTTAAATACAGGTAGGTGAACCGGTTTCCTTCTTCACTTTTTCCACCTAGATAGTTTCTAAAGGTTTCAAATTGTTACTTTGAAAGAAAAAAGCCTTATTCCAATTTTGTTCGAGACCAAGAAATGGACTCCAATTCCATTAATTTCTCAAAAATTGAAAAAACAAAACAAAAACATGCACATTTGTTCATGTACAATGAAGGCCTGTCTCGTTTTTGTGAACGTGTGGAAGTGTTTTAGAAAAGGAAAGCTCTCTGCCTCTATTGCCATGAACAGTATTAATCTAAGATTATTGATATGAAACTCAATACTTATATCTGGTGTCATTACACTACACTAGGCACCATCTATTAAACCCCTGGACTTTACCTGCAATAATATTTGCGCACAACCACACACAGACCCACTCACATGCATACACACTGCAGATACACACTCTTGCAGGCAGCTCATAATTCAATAGCCTAATGTTTGTCATGGCTGCCTGCTTAGTTCAGACATACGGAGACCTGAACTCCTCTGGGACGCAGCAGTAAAGCTACACACAGGCACACACACACATGCTCGCACACAGTCGTATCTCAGCAGAGGTGGCACAGTTTGCCCCAATCCTCATGAATACCTCCGTGCTCGTCCCTGCACACACACACACACACACACACACCCAGAGCTCGACAAGGTGTGAAACGTATTGAAAGTGAGGGAGAAAGACAGAGAGAGTGTTGTGTAAGTGATATAGTGTCCCTGGCTTTGGAAACTCATTAGGAGTTTCCCAATACTGGAGGGAGGAGACTAGAGTCATTTGACGGCTGGAACCAGTTAACCCTCCCGTAAAGAGACTGGGAGCCCCTCCCACTGTGCATGTATGTCTTAAGTATTAATCACCGACAATCAGATGTCCATTGGGAAGCCACTGTGATCAGAACCCAGAAACAACCAGGGCTGAATGATTTGCTAAAGGTCAAACTGCAGGTCAGTTAAGACACGTTTGTGACAAGCTGATCACAAATGCATCTTTTTACATATTGTTTTAACTCATATGGATACGTATGGTTCAAAGTAGGATTCTTAATCTTGAAATTCTCAATTACGTCCTGACAGCAATCAATGATTTCAATGCTCTGAAAAAAAATGGAAGAAAGTATCTGTAGCTGATATACCTGTAATAAAATCTAGCGCACTCTTGCTAGCTCAGGTCATCGCAGGGCAGTGTTTTTGTTTTTTAGTGAAAAGGGTCATTTCTACTGAAGTAGCATTTCAAAGTAAAAGCTTGTTTTCTGTAAATTATTCAATAAAAGCTTAGCTCTCATTTAGTTATATATTATCAATATCAGCTATGTGGCATATCTTATCCGGGGTTGGGTCGCGGTTGCAGGGGGATCCTGAGGTGTTCCAGGCCAGCTAGGAGATACAATCCCTCCAGCGTGTTCTGGGTCTTCCCCGGGGTCTCCTACCAGTTGGACCTTCCCGGAAAACCTTCAGTGAGAGGCGTCCAGGAGGCATCCTGATTAGATACCCGAACCGCCTCAGCTGACTCCTTTCGACACAAAGGAGGAGCGTCTCAACTCCAAGTTCCCTCCCGATGTCCAAGCTCTTTACCCTTGTATCCGAGACCTTGTACTTTCGGTAACGACCCAGAGTTCATGACCGAAGGTGAGGGTCGGAACGTAGACCGCCTGGTAAATTGAGAGCTCCGCCTTCCGGATCAGTTCCCTCTTCACCAAGACGGTCCGGTCCCAGTCCATATTACCCTCACACGTGAACAAGACCCTGAGATACTTGAACTCCTTCGCTTGGGGTAGGCACTCTGTCCCCACCTGGAGGGAACAATCCACCGGTTTCCGGTAGAGCACCGTGGCCTTAGATTTGGAGGTGCTGACTCTCATCCCTGCCGCTTCACACTTGGATAAAAAACGCAGATGATCACATCATTTGCAAACAGCAGAGAGGCTGCTGTTCTCCATCCCCTGGCTGAGCCTAGATATCCTGTCCATGAAAGTCACAAACAGGAACAGTGATAAAGGCGGAGGCTAACACCCACCGGGAACGTGTCTGACTTAATGCCGAGAATATGAACACAGCTCTTACTGCAGGCGTACAGAGACCGGATAGCCCGTTGCAACGGGTCCGGCACCCCATACTCCCGCAGCATCCCCCACAAAAACCCCAGAGGGACCCGGTCGTAAGCCTTGTCCAAGTCCACAAAGCACATTTAGACTGGTTGGGCAAAAGTCCCAGGACCCCTACAGTAGTCTTGCGAGGGTGAAGAGCTGGTCTAATGTTTCACGGCCGGGATGAAATAATAATATTAAATTGGTGGTTAAGTCATGTCTGAAAGTGGGTATCCATCACGATACACTTGACAGCTCTGCACTGTAGTTGACAGGGCAGTTCACAAACTGGCCCATGGAACTAATGTTAATTAGTCACTCAATCGATTAGCATGAAACATGAAAAAATTATTGATCGTTGAGCCCCAGGTAAATCGATGTTTCCATAGGAATGGAAGAGCACTTTTTCCCACCTTTTAAAAAAACATTATTCAGTTACTATTTAAGTGAAACAAACAGGGAAACACACATAGTTACAGTAAGCAGCATGAAGCTCTAGAAACACTTAATTAAAGACATCATGAATATTCAGGACAGAAGCCGGTCTCCTCCCCTGTCAGTGTGGCATATGAGTTCATGGCTTTTAAAAGCAATGAGAGGAGCTGATTTGATTGGACACGATTGATGACCCAGACACATCCACCAGTAATGTATTCTGCCTGATTTATTCCCTTTCAAAACTCCACCTCTGTTGGATATTGTCCACTTTGTTCTGGCACCTGTTGCGCAACATCAATTCTGGTTATCCCGAATGTTATTTGTCTCCCATCCAGCTCTAAGGCTGGTGGAGCGAGGACAAGCCACTGGTATAGGTTGGGTGTGTTAATAACACCAGTAACTGTTTTCAAGTACATTAGTGATATGATAAATGGCTTTCTCCTAATGATAATAATGTTTACATTTATGTGTGCAAGTGATTGATGTGTGGCCCCATGTGATTTTCCATATGGGATCGCATGCGTGCGTATCTGTCTGTCCGCTGGGTGGAAGCCCAATCTATTTCCAGCATCAGTGTTTGTTGTTCCGCCTGGAGCCAATTAGATAACCTGAAAGCAGCACGGACACGATGTTTTGATACAGAGAAGCTCTGTCCTTTTGGTATCAATGATGAGTCGCCTGAAGAATTTGCGCACACACACATATAAACACACAAAGGCACATGATTATGAATTCCTCATAACTACGTCGCTAAATCATACTATCATTCTGTCACGCATCAACCCTCTTTTGTCCTGTTCCACCCATACACCCACACACACACACACATATAAATGTGCTGTTGGCGTAGGTACTGAATGATGTTATTTGACAGAGTTCTGATCTGTGTCTGCCACACGCAAGCAACTGAGGTCCAAATTAAGTAATGTATCAAACATGTGTCCACAGCAGAGAAGACGGCACCTCTCTCGCTCTCTCTCACACTCACACGGACATACCGCAGTCCGAAGCAGAGATGATATCAATCACTTCATTGGCATTCTTACACTGTAGCATACTCTCCCACAATAAAACTGTATGTGCGGCTGACTGCAGATTCTGTTGGCCGGGGAGTCGGAAGAATGTGACAATATCCCAGGGAAATACATTCAGGCCTGAAACACACTGGTTAACCCTCATGTTAGGTTCGAAGCATTGTCTTTGAGTTAAGTAATAAATACTGGTTCATCTCTCTTTTATCTGAAATCCTTTTGACTTTTTCCCTCTTCAATATCTTTCTAACGGGACACAAAGCATTGTCTCTTCAACCACTACACTTTCAAATCACTATAGAATATGCTATTGCACCCACTGAAATTTTACACGGTAAGGGAGGCAATGTAGAATGTAAATATATATATATATATATATATATATATATATATATATATATATATATACTGCATGTCGTATGTCTGTACACGCTTATGTCCTGATCCATGTCAACGGATTTGTGTTTTATCGGGTGGAGAAACAGAAGTAAGGGCCTGCGGCTCTGCGGGCACCAATCATGCCAGCATAAACACGTCTGACGTGAACAAGCAGTTGCAATTTTCTCGGGCTGAATGCTTGTACCTGTGTGTGCATGATTGTGCAACATGGTAATGTGTTTCTCTCAGCTGATGAGACGCGATTGGATTAGATTAGAAAGCCGATAATCAACTTTTAAAAAACAAGTTATGAAATGCGGAAGAAACTAAAAAGCACAAAACTGTAAAACAAAAGAAAAACATAATATCCAAACAATTGTATTGCTAAGTAGCACATCCAAGTAAAGTGTCCTTTTTACAATTCTGAGAAGATGACGTTATTGCGCTCAATAATTATGTTATTAAAATGTTTAATGTGAACAATTTCTCTAATGGGACACAGTTACACTACAAAGTGAACAGTGCTGGAATGATTTTTGGTATATAGTGAGCTGCAACAAAACAACAAGACATGCTGTTGATCTGAAGCCACTATTGACGGAACATCACCGTTTAATGAATATATATATATTTTTTGATCTGACAACACTGGGTCAGCTGAGGCAAAAAATAAGGTTTAGGGAAAGAAATCTTTTTAAAAAAATTCTTGGTTAGGGGGCCTGGTTACAAAAATAACTTGGTTAAGGTTAGGGAACGATTAAGTTGGTGATTTAAGCAATAAGAGGTAACTATTGATGCCTACTAAAGTCGATTGTTCTCTTCATCATAATGGATCCTCGACACATTTTGAGTCATTAGTGTTTGCTCAGTGTTTCCATGAAAAAGCTTTTTGTCACAAAATAATGGTTTATGTCATCAATGTTGGTTAGTTTGAACATGAGGCATCCTTAGCCTACTTCCTACGGGAACTCTGTACATCAACACAAAATCCAAAGAAAGAGATGCTACAATGTTTGATTGACAGGTGAGCTGTGGGAGCAGTGTGGAAACACCACAGCAGTGAGCAGCAGTTTATTTGTGTCTGATTGCAATTATCAATGTGGAAAGTATCCAATTATCTGTCTGGAAAGAGATACAGAAGTATCAGCTGCCAGACCGCCAGACTTCAAAACAGTTCTCTGGCTGTGAGACTCCTTAATTGTTGTTTGTTTGCTTTTTTCTAGCAAATGTAAGTATACAGTCTAAATGGTGTCTAGTTGTACAATGACAAATAAAAACTTTGTAACTCATGACCTTGTTGTAACGTGTTAGTGAACTTGAGGCCAACCTGTCTGTTGTGAGAGCTTTGAGTCAGTCTGAGCCCGGAGACACGCTGACTTAGACCAGGGTTGGATTGGACTAGCATTGGACATTCACCTTCTCTCCTGTCATAGTGCCCATTTACACTTCTGTGCCACAGCGCACACATACGCACTGTGATTACTTTCATTGCAAGTAGTGACATCCCACACCAAGGGCACAGATGGAAATCAATTATCATGCTGTGCATTTTATTGGCAGTGTTATTGGTTGATTATGGTCCAGTAGCAGTCATAAGACCAGCCCCTGTTACTGCCTTTAATTGCCTATAAGGATGGAATGATATTAAACGCATGCATTTAAAATTAAATGATTTTCTTGATATGATGAGTTAATGAACCTGTTGTGAAATAAGTCATAGCATGAATAAATAGTTTCAAATATATAAACAGAACAATGATTTGTGAAATAACAATAAAGAAATGATAACAACTAAGCTTTTATGATGAAAATTATTTTTATCACCGTGATTTTATGATACGTTTTATAGGAGCTCATTTTAATTTCATCATTGGAATTTGTATTTTTATTCATCATAACATCTTCCCCCAATAACTCAACACAGTTTCACGCCACTTTTTATTTGAAAATGTCACTCGTCACTCTTCACACTGTAGTTACTGAATTTAACATCCAAAGTAAAATATACTGTATCTGTCACTTGGAAAATATATATAATATCCTTTGAAAAACCTGTGAACTTCATGTATTGTCAACTGCATATTTGCAACACAACGCCAATCCATTTCAGAGAAAGTAGTCCCTCCATGGCTAGTGGTCCTCAGAGGGAGTACCCGCCTGCCTGTCATCATGTCTGGAGACCCACACACACACAAACACCAGCTCTTGCAGCTTTTGCCAGCCGGCCATCTGAGGAGGTTGTGATGGCCGCTGGCCTGTCCTGGTTTCCCAGGGTTTAGTGTTTTTACGAGCAACTGGAAGCCATTATGGAGATGAGGTTGCTGAGCAGAACGGAGTGGTCCTCTCCCAGTGATGACAGGCCTCTCAGTCTGGGTCCCCTTCCCTCCCAAAGTAAATTAAACACAAATGGCCTATGCGCTGTCACACATGCACATTCTCTGTACAAACAGTAATAATGCACATGTATTCACACGCGAAACATAAACAGGTCCACCTAACCATGCACACACGATGTCTCTCTTCTGTACTGCAAGCAGATCTACAGCGTCCAAGAATGTTTCACACGTGACTTAAACAAATTTTTGTAATGTGTGGAGCATAAATGGATTTCCGGTATTATTTGTTTTGAATAAGGTTGCAAGTACTGCTTGAATGTATCGGTCTCAGTCTGTGGCTGCAGGACCTGGAGCTCACCGCTGGCTTCCTGGGAACCAAAGCCAACATCAGGGAACGGAGGCACAAGCGCTCCAGGAAGTGAGCAGGGCAGACTGTCAGAGCGCTCTGCAATAAAACGAAAGGTATTTTTTTATAGGGAGTCTGGCAGCTGCAGATCTTTGACCACAGAGGCCGCCAAAGTCAACGCAAAAGGAAAGTTCCCTGCAGTCACTTCAATAATGTCAATATTACATTTATCATTTATTGTTCATACAGATTTCCTCAACAATTCATGACTTGCATATACAACAACTTACATACGAAAGGAAAACGGTTGAAAAGTATAGCTCAGTAACCAGGGAACAAAATGTAGGCATCGTACGTTTCTGTAAGCCACGGATACAATGAGTTTTTTCATGGGTCATTGGAAGTGAAATAGTATCGCGCAACCGTTATTGAAATTCCATGATATAATAATGAGTAACGAGTCCACTAAGGGTTGGTAGAAGGGGTGGTGATTGGGCCAAACAAACATAGAACTTTTACCTAGGAGGCCGCAGTTCGTGTCCCGCGTGAAACCAAAAGTAAACTATGGGGACTATGCGCTTGTTACATCACGTTATCCACCCTCGTTGTTGTGTTATTTCAACACAAACCATCATCTTGACAAGTGTTGTGGCCTAAACACTCATGTCACAACATTAACTATGTGGCATTGTGCGTTTCTGCAAGTCCGATATGAAACGCGTTTATGAAACATGTTTTAGGTTCATTACATTTACATTACATGTCATTTAGCTGACGCTTTTATCCAAAGCGACTTACAATAAGTGCATTAAACCATGAGTCCAAACCTAGAACAACAAGAATCAAGCAAGTACAATTTCTTCAATAACGTTAAACTACAGAGTACTATCCGTAAGTGCTACTAAAGTGCTAAACAACAAAGTGCTATCGGTAAGGGACATTTAAGTGCTACTAGAGTGCTACTACGGCTCTACCTTCCCTATTCAAGGTATAGTCGAAAAAGATGTGTTTTTAGCTTGCGACGGAAGATGTAGAGACTTTCTTCTGTCCTGATGTCAATGGGAAGCTCGTTCCACCAATGAGGAGCCAGGACAGCAAACAGTCGTGATTTTGTTGAGTGTTTAGCTCGAAGTGAAGGAGCTACAAGCCAATTGGCAGAAGCCGAGCAAAGTGAACGGGCTGGGGTGTACGGTTAGACCATGTCCTGGATGTAGACCGGGCCCGATCTGTTCGCAGCATGGTACGCAAGTAGCCTACCAATGTTTTGAAGCGGATGCGGGCGGCCACTGGTAACCAGTGAAGGTCGCGGAGGAGCGGAGTAGTGTGGGTACATTTCGGGAGGTTGAAGACCAGTCGAGCAGCTGCATTCTGGATGAGCTGTAGAGGTCGAATGGCATTAACAGGTAGACCTGGAGGGAGTTGCAATAGTCTAGCCGTGAGATGACCAGAACCTGTGCCGAGTGAGAAGGGGTTCAGAAACGTTGACATTCAACGTATCCGTGGTTTGCAGAGATGTGCAACGCCAACATTGTTTCTGGCGACTGGGTTGGAAAGTGACACCAATAACAAGAGCAATATAGACTAGCTATGTTAGCGGCTCTAGTTTAGTATAATTTTTTTCAGATTTGCAGGTATTTGGCCACGAAACCCAAACATTTTGCCAAATCATACTGTTGACCTGAGGATGTTGCCTGATGCAACTAATCACAAAGTTGTTGTCTTAGTATAGTGCTATCCACTCACTGTCATCAGTATGTAATGAATATCACTTGGTTGACCAGACAGCTGCTCTTGTGAGGTGTCTCAGAGCCTCTTACTGTGAATTAACACCATTTATATCCATTTCTGTCCCACAAGCAGATACATCTGATTATGTTCACCGCCAAGCTATCACGTAGGTCGTAGCCTCTGGGTGGGATTGTCTCAACATTCATCTAGTACTTCATGTCCCACTTGTCCAAAATGCACTCTTCTCAAATCTGATGGGTTACTGGACTCTGATGCCCTACAAAGAAAACAACTTACAGCCAATTCTCCTGCCACCATTAACATAACTATACATCTGAGAACTGAAGCTGAAGTAATGTTGGCATCTTTCAGCATTTCATACGGCGCTGGAAAGTGGTTTCAATGTTACATACATGCCAAACGTTGAACTGATATATGGACCACGGACAAAAGTGTTTGCAGACATACTCTATGAATGTAAGGATAATTTAAAAGAAATATGAGCCCACTCAGCACTGTTGATATCCTCAAAAATGTCTCTTGGGGATTTAGAAGCAAATAGATTTGGTCTGCCAAGAGGAGAAACAGAGAGGCTCGGTTGAAGATGACTGGCTGTGATGAGACAGGAGAAGAGGGGAGAGTGAGGGAGTTGGCTGATGACAGTCCATCACACTGATGAGCAGGTCAAAACAACAACAACTTGACAGAGGAGAGGAAGAGGGGGTAGGTGACAGGACAAGAGGAGAGTAAAGAAGGAGATGAGAACGGAGGAGTGGGGAGGAGATGAGAACGGAGGAGTGGGGAGGAGAGGAGACGAGAGAAAAGAAGAGGAAACAGAACAGGAGAGGGGCGTAGAGACGATGACAGGAAAGGAAAAGAAGGGAACGTTAAGGAGAATGGGGGAGGGGGGAGGATGAAAGATCAGAGACAAAATAATGGGGGATGAGAGAAGAGAGAAGACAGGAAATTAGAGGAAAGAGAAAAGGAAATGAGAGGAACAGATGGGGAAAAGGAAAGGAGAAGGGAAAAGCGTAGAAGAAAGACATGGACAGAAGAAAGACAGAGATGGAGAAGAGGGGAAGAGAAGAGTCGAAAGGAGAACAGGATGAGAAAGAAAAGAAAAGAGAGGACAATGAGAAGAAAAGGAGGGGAGTTAAATGGAGAGTAGATGAAATAACAGGAAAGGGGAGAGAAGATGGAGAAAAGGAAATTAAAAAGAAGAGAGATGGTAAGGAAAGAAATGAGAGGAATCATAAAAGATGGGTGAGAAGAAAGGAAAGAAGAAAAGAGGAGACGAGATGAGATTTAAAGCAGATTGGAGAGGAGAGAAGAACATAGAAGGAAGGGAGATTAAAGAAGATGAGTGAGGAGGAGGAGAAGATATGAGGAGAGGAGATAATGTAGATGCGTGAAGAGAATAAAAGAGAGGAGAAAGAGAGGAGGAGAGAGAATATCAATAAGATGGGTGAGGAGTGGAGGATAAATGAAAGAGGAGGTGAGGGGAAAGGAGAGAAGAGAGGAGACAAAATAAGATGGATGTGGGGGACAGAAGAGAGGAGAAGAGGAGACAAAATAAGATGGATGAGGAGGAGAAAAGAGAGGTGAGGAAAGGAGAAGAGAAAAGGGGGATTAGATAAAGATGATGGATGAGGAGGAGAGAAGAGATGAGAGCAGAGAAGATCGGAGGATAGGAGACAAAAGAAGATGGGTGAGGAGAAGAAAGGAGGATAAACATGGGGAGGAGATAAAAGAAGATGGGTTAGGAGAAGAAAAGATGAGAGGAGAGTGGATAAATAAGAGTAGCAAGAGGAGAAAAAGAGAAAATAGGGTGGAGGAGGAGGAAAGACTCTCAGTCCTTATTCAAACAAACACCATCACTGCAGCCTCCAGTCGTCCAGCTGTGCTGAACACTGAGGTGTTCCAGACCTCTCTAATATCCTGCCCTAAAGAGGCAATGGGCACTACGCCACACAAAGAGTGTATTTTATTAGCCCTGTGTGAAGAAGATAAGATGTTCTAGGCCGGAGAGCAGGAGCGAGGAGGGGTTCAGGAGATCGGGCTGCACGCTAATAGAGTTGTAGCTTGCGTCTCCTGATGGGATTATGCAGGAATGTTCAGCTATTCTGTAAAAAAAAAAAAGCAAACAGAATCCGCTCGGCGATGAATAATCAGTGCGCCGACATCAGATGTTCCCCTCCAAACCACCTCTGCGATGTTGCAGCTGTGGTGAGAATCTGCACGTGCCCCAGATTTCACGACACACAACACATAATGAATAATATAAAAAATGGTATAATACAAATTGAAAGTTTATGTCATGGATATACATAAGTCTTTTCCAAAAGGTGAGATAATATCTATTTAGGGAGCACTTGACAGAGTAGCAGTGGGAGGCGTGTCTTAGCGGAGGATCAACTGCATTGTGCAGAGATCCTTCAGATATTCTGATCATTCTCACTCGGGAACAGAAGACAATGCTATTCCAGCTGACCGTTCGGGTCTGAATGAAAAAAAAAAAAAGTGCATCATTCAGCTTTTTTGTTGTCAATACAACAAACAAAATTGTCCAGGTCTTTCGGCTTCCAGCTTCCGGAAAAAGGGTGCAAGAAAAACCATAACGCTGCGTGAGAAGCAGATGCAAAGAATGGACGATCTCAACCAAACGAGATGGAATAAAAAGAGGGATGAACGTTGGACAGTATCATGAAAGGCGTTGCGTGTCGCGGTCCCAAAGCGTGGCGAATTCGACCCAGCGGGGAGACCAAACGCTGGCTTCGGTTTGGACTGTGAAGCAACGGAGCCAGATGCCGAGGCGAACTACTGTGCAGATCCGAAGCTAAAAATGAGGAGTTGTATAACCCTTTTGTTACCTGGAGTGCGTGTGTGTGTGTGCGTGTGCGTGCGTGCGTGCATGCGTGCGTGCGTGCGTGCGTATGTGTGTGCGTGTACATATGAAAACCAATGTGCCACCTCATAAGGGCCACACACACCCACTCACACACTCAGTCTAGCATTTTGTGCTGCATGTGTGTGTTTCCCAGCGTCCCATTCATCCGCCTGCGTCTGTTTGCCGCTTTCGCCACGGATGGGGCCCTGTGATTGGACGGAGACCAAGAAGTCCTCGGGAAGGTGACGACGTTCAGGGGGTAACATTTTATTCTTTACTTTTTTTTCCCGAAATGGCCGCATCTTTGTCCGTGAAACCTCCCCGGAACTGGTTTCTGCCCAGACGCACGAGGATCCCAGTCCTTTGTGATTTGTTATTTTGCTTGGGTCTCTACTGCCCTCAGTGATGACAAGAAGGCCCCAGAACGGGTGGGCAATACAATTCGACTGGAACCGCACACACACACACACGCACACACACACATCATGACATACGACACACACCTTCAAATGTACTTACACACAACTCAGCAAAGGAGCCTCAGTTTGTGTGGAAATCCATGTTGTGGTTTTATAAGTTTCCAAACAAGGACCAGTTTTTATTAAGTCGGGATGAGGAAAAGAAAAAAAAAAACACCCGCAGACACAGAAACAACGAGTTGTGCATTGCTGTCGGCTACGGCAGTCATGTTTCCATCCAAATGGTTTTCAAATTCGGACCGGAGTTCGAGAAATTCTGCAAAAGAAAATTGAACGAATGCTTTATTGCATCCACTACCAAAAGAGGTTGGTGGCGGCAATTCTCCAGTCGTAAAAAATCATCAAACAGAAGAAGAAGGCGCAACAAGTTGACGTGATAAAAAAAAGAGTGAATATACGACGGTGAAAAACAATGTAGAAAAAACGAATGGAATTATGACTTTGGCAGGGTGTCGATGGATCGCGGTACCCGCGGTGCTGCCGAGCACTCTTTTTGATCCCGTCCCAGCTGTGTAGGCGAGGTGTGTTTTAAAAATATATATATAAACTGATAATCCTTTTATCTGGGTCATCTACTGCGCACACACACACACATGCAAACACACACAGCTCACCCGTGTATAACCGGGCACGCACCAGCACCTCTGCTATCTGATGGCGATGCGCTTTCTCTCTGCCAGCAACAGGACCAGCACTGACACACAGGTGGTGAGGAATCCTGGTATGTGAGTGAATGAGTGAGTGAGTGAGTATGTCCATTAATCATACCACAGCCCAAAAGGACAAAACACCCAAATTGATCTTTGTTGTTTGTGTGCGCAAAATGAAAAAAACCTGTAAAGAATGTTTGTACATTAGTACTCAAATAGTGTGCATCGATACAGTTTTGAGGTACTTGTTATTTTCTTGAGTTTCTCCAATTTATACTTTGTAAGGTTCAATGCTCTGCACACCCACAGAGGGTTTTTCAGTTATGTGGCAGATTAGTTTCCACCAGTCTCCGTCGGTCTTCTGCTGTGACTGTAAGTGTTGGGAAACCTGCATCCAGACAGTCTGTAAGATCTGTCTTGTGCATACTATCCACGTCTGACTAACTGGGACTTCTCCGGCCTCTTTTCTGTTTACTTGAAGCCCAGGTCACAGTTCTTGACCTTTCGGTTTGTATCATAACTTGCAAAAAGTGACCCACCCCATTCTATTGTGCGTTTTCCTATCAACACCTGTCAACTCAGGTTGAAGCAACACAACTACATCACGCAAGCAATGTGACAAAAACATCAACGCCGACTTCTCAGCGGGCTCCTGGATCGTTGTTTGTTGGACTCGTACTTCTTTGTCAATGATTACGTGGATAACATACAAAATCTACAAATTACGGCACATTACTTTCCACGGGAATAGCTGCGAACGCGACCAGCCCGTTGTAAATAATGACGGTCGCTCCGTAATTTACCCTTTTTATACATCCGATGGAGAAAGCTGGCTTAGGATCCCATCTCCTGCCAACAGTTGGCCATGTTGGTGTTTTGATTCATATTGTAGAAGGGGGGAGGGCGAGCGCCGGCGTCTCACCTGAAAGGTGCAGCTCTTCACCTGCTGGGGGGAGGAAATGAGTGGTGAAAGGAGAGGTGAAAAGCCCCCGCAGCTCTGCGCATTATCACACTCTTCAGACCCTCTGTGATTTGTAGTGGGGCAGCACACGGGGGTACGTGGCCCTCATGTTGAATATCGGCTTACTGTAAACTACATGATAAATGCACAGGAGAGCAGACGGGAAGGGGGGGGGGGGCATCACTTTATTCAGACCAGGTGGCCATGCGTGCTATGGCCCAAATGACGAGCAGCTGTGGTAGAGTGCTCCCGCCAACACACACACACACACACACACACACACACACTTTCTCCCAAAGACCCAACAGGCTTTTTTTTCTTTTGAGATGCTCGGTTGCTTTCTGTCCATCCAGCAGATCACCACAACCTGCAGGACGAACAGCTGTATCACTGCACTGTCACTCTCATTAATGGCAGAATGAGTCTGATTATCCTAAAGATTGGCCGTCCATCTCGATAAAAACTTTAGCGACCAGGTGCCGGATCGTCAGCACGCGTCTGAGAGGAAGCCGCGACAATGGCGAACAAAGCATCGAAGTAATGAGAATATAATGTCTGACTGCATGTACAAATCGTGAGCTTAACATTTGGTGTTTCAAAGTGAAACGTTTGACTACACTGGTTTCGTCTTTATCAGTTTGCAGATTAAAGTATGTGTCTGTACAAGAGTTCAAGTGGGCCAGAACGATCCAGAACGGAGTCCTGACACCTTTAATTAATATGTAAATTATCTGATTGCTTGTGTTATACATAATAATGTTGTGCGCTGCAGCCGGGCGTTGCTTCCATCTGATGCCCTTGAGATAACCACACAAATAACTCAACAAAGTAATGAACTGGAATCATTAAACCATTGGAATCGAAACGTGAGACGAGAACTGATCATCTCAAAATACGGGATATTTCTGTGATTCAAACAACTGTCACTAAAAATAACGAAAAAAATAGATTTGAAGCTTAAAATGATTAAGGGTCCTCCACGAGAGAGGCAGTGCCCCCGTAATAGGCTCCACCTTCAACCCCTGGCTGCAATCGATGTATTCCAGCATTATCAATGAAAACAATGCGAATGGGGTCGCCTCTAGTGATGAACCTACAAAGAAGACAAGAGTTTTTTTATTTTCTCAGAAGTTGGTGGATATCATACTTCGTGAGGTGATAGAAAACGTTGCCACGTTGCCGTTGAAACAAACCCAATATCTGACCATTGCTGTTGAAGACCAGCTGTGGGCTCCTAGTTGGGAGGTTTGTGTAAATCTTTTTCTGGTCTACATTTTTTATTTTTATTTTGTAGTACTGTATGCTTGTTGAGTACGTGACTGGCATCCCCTACTCTACTGTGAGCCGAGCCGCCGCGCTCCTATGTTGCAGTCACCTGTGTTTTTCTTTTTTGAAGAGCTCTTATCTCTTGCAGCTAGAGCATGACACTAGGGGCTAAGGGCAACAGATCCACGCCAAGTCGTTCTCTCTTTTCCCACCTCTATGTGTATGTGTGTGTTTATGAATTTCAGATTGACTGTGTGGCATGCCTGTCTCGCACGAAGGACCCCGGAGTGCCCGTTTTCAGGCCTAAGCCCGTTCCAACGTCAATTCGCTTTGTCAGTCAATTTGCCTAATGGACCGCCTCGCCTTTCATGTTGAGTTGTTTATCTGGCCCTTGCCCAGCCAACTCTGTTCTTACATGGTCCCAGAGAAACAGACGGTCAGCCAAAAATCCTGCGTATAAAAGCTCTGGGTACACTGCAAGAAATGAGCTTCCATATCACATCTGTATTCGCAATCGTGTTATCCACTAGGTACTGAAAATCAGCAGCCGGTCATGTCAATAAACCCTTTTGCGCAACATGAATTTATACCCATACCGTGCTATTCCTCCATTGTCAACAAGTGAACAAGTGAATACGCACATAGACAGACAAATACAAATCAGGTTTGTGAATGCATGTCCAAAGACTTGATATCCGGCATGGTGTTCCAGATGTCCAATCAGGTCTGTGGACCGGTCTGAATCCCGGGCCAAGAGCAACTCTCACCGCGGCTGCTCCGTGGGAGCCGGGCCGTGACTAACTTGAACCACCGTCACTATTGCTGACCTGCCAGCCAGGAAATAAATACAGCTGGGCGAGACCGTGGACCAGCCCACCTTCCAGTTATGGTCCAAGGTGAACCTCTGCGCAGCGGGGAACTAGTAGATCTGCAGCACAGACTTCTGACAGGCTTTTAGATGATGTTATGAAATGTTGGAAGTGCAGACACATGTAATCAGTCAAACGAGACAACAGTTTCTGACACATTAGAATGGAGAAACAGAAATCCCGTAAGACGCACCAGTAATTTGACTCAAGTCCAATTTTAACCATCGTGGGGAATATTCAACACCTCATGAGAACTATTGTAAAGGGTCTTCTGTGACTTTGAAGGGTTTTAGAAAATAACCCTGATGATGTCATCGGGGTCACTTTGGCCTGAAGACTATTGAGTTGCTTTATGGAAATTGTAGAATCCACCATTTCAGGTGACAGGATTTTTCAGCCTCCACAGAAACAGAAACCCCTAACCCCGATCTGAGCGGGTTCTGAACGGCCACGCCCCTAAAGGGCACTGCACCACTCATTGTTAAATAATTCAAAATGTACAACATTTCTGCACATTTATCCATTCAAATGTTGAGCAAACTTGAACCAGAATATTGAAAAAATAATCAAATAAAGAGGTCTAATTCCCCAGTCGGGTACCATTTAACCAAAAGAGAAGCAAGAGATAACGTAAATAAAAGAGCGGCTTTCAAACCTTTAAACTAACAAAAACAAAAAGTGATGGAAATAGGATTTTCTTTTTATGTACGTATTCATTTGAAAGAAGGTAACCGTCTCATCGCCCCACTGACATCTGATGTTTTCATCTGCCACACTCATCTCTCCAGTGGAGCAGAAGCTTCAGTGGACATCTAAGTCACATGCTTGCACACTAGCGTTTCGACCTGAGCCTAGCCTAAAAACTTCAAGTTTCTTTTTTTTTAATCCAGCGTCTCCATGGAAGGTTTTTAAACATTATTATTGCCTGCAGTCTGCTACTATAATAGATACATGTGTAATGATCTTATATAGTGACATTCAAAACTGAGCTGTTCTAATTGAGTTGGCCTCAGATGTTATATTTCTAACTGGCATTAGCTAAATAGGTCTTTCCTTGATTTCTTGTTCGAATGCTAGCTAAAAAAAACTTTGCCCCCAAGAACTATGTCTGTTGCCACACTCTTCATGGGTGGCTCATAGAGGCACAGGAATATGTTTTTGACGGCAGTATCAATTTTGGGCGACTGCTTTGGGTCCAATTTTTGGCCTTTGAGCTTTTTGATCTGCTTTAATGTGGCCGGTTGCTAACTTTTCTATCAGTCTTCCCATATGAATCCGCTATTCTTTGCACTCAAATATAACTGAAACACTATAGTAATATTGCAGATTGTTTCTAAAAGGATAGCTAAAACCCAGTTCCTGACACCATTGCATTACTCCTTGTCCATCATGAAAACAGTTGTGAGAATAATTATAGAAATACTGTATATTTATGAAACCAACAGAAATCACGAAAAAAGTTAAAGACCAATGTAAAATATTCTGCTGGACATTTACAATATACAATCCATGGCAGCATCCGAGTTGGGAAGCAGCCCCCTCTGATCCACGGCCCATTTGAGCTACCTGGTGGAACCGCGCTGCCCGGGCCTGCGTAACTGTATTGTTGGTGTGACCCATGTCCCGTTCTCCGTGGGCAGAGTAGAGGCATTCCAGCAGCTGTCACGCTCCCAGCCTTAAGTAAACCCTGCTGGCGTAATCGTCCGAGGTAAGCAGCCAGAGGAGTTGCTGAAACACCGCAATCACGCACTCACTTAACAGTGCCCGCATTGAACTAAGCTTAGCGAGCGAGGCAGATCTGGAGCACCTGCAACACCTGCCCGGTCCGACGCGGCATTCGCGTCATATGGGATTTGATATGACATTCCTGCTTGGAGAAGCAGTTCACGTCAGATAAACTCTGATGGAGGTAACTATAACAAGTTGGGTTTGGCAGTGGGCCCACTGTATATGTGGAGGGAAATATCTGGGAAATGATGTTTCAAATAATAAACCCAAGAAGATGGACAGCTATTTGTTCAAAGTCACAATACAAATGTAAAATGTATTTATTACGTTATACGACAACACAGTTACATCATTTCTTTTTTAAAGTTTGAAAAAAGCTGTTTCATTATGAGAACACTTCAACACATGTTGTTACTTAGCTGTTAACAGTTCTAGGGACTATTTCTATGGCAGTAAGTAGTCCCTGACTTATTAAGACATTTGTGTTTTTAAATCTCATTTTCAATACCTCGGGCCTGGACGTTTATTTCTTGACCTTGGGGAAGACCAGCCTCAACTGTCCCAAAAAAAAAGATTTCTACTCGAAAGTTCTACTCTCTAGCTTTTTTGAGTTGAAGGCCATAATTGAAAGCTCTGGAAAGGGTATTGTAAGTGGACCTTACTCAATACCTTTTGCTAGACAATGTTTATATTCCTCTGCGCCAGCAACGGTTGTGGCGTTGTGTTTTTGGGTCGTCTCTCCATCCGTCCATTTGTCGAGCTGTTCCATTCGCACAATATCTCATGAACACAATATCTTGGGAACGCTTGCAGGGAATTTCTTCAAATTTGTACAAATGGCCCCTTGGACTCAAGGATGAACTGATTAGAAATTGGCAGTCAAAAGTGAACTCCCCTGTGACATCACAGAACAAGTTTTTGGCCCAAACTCAGGGCATCTTATGCTAATTATGACAATTTCTCACAAATATCTGATGGGATAAAATGATGGGCAAACATGGATAAAAACTGCAACGTGACTGGTTGGCAGAGGCATACAACGGAGGGCACATTCACATACAGTACGTCTACAAAGGGTTCATTCCTGGCTTTCATTATGAGTAACAGAGCAACATGGATTAGTGAAATACTTGAGGCATAGCGAACAGTGACTACACACACTCCATTTAGATCTAGACATCAGGAAATTGCCACCAAAAAGGGCAGAAAAGGGCCACTGATGCATTTGCCCCTGTGTTATTTACCACAGCAAGACTGCTGTGTTTGTCTCGTTATATACCTCCTTGTCTAACTCACACTTTCTCCCTCTCTCTTCAACACACACACACACAGAGACACACACAGAGGAAGGCCTGTAAGCGTCCTCCTCAATTAGGAGTGTTTAGCTTTAACAGTGCGCCGGCGTCGGCTAAGCCACGGCTCCCTCGAGACCAAGCCGCCAATCTCCCTGAGTCAACACATGCGTACATACAGTACCCGGACCGCCCCACGAAACGACTCAGACACACACATACGCACACATAATCTCAAACACAAGTTGCTACCAACTGTAATCGGTCCGCTAGTTTGCTATTTCAACACAGACAGCGCCCCCTCTGGAGCCCTTTCTCCACAAACACACACACACACAGTGCCGAAACATAGCTCAGGTCACCGGCCTCAACTGTCTGAAATGTGGTTACATGCTGTGTGTGTGTGTGTGTGTGTGTGTGTGTGTGTGTACAGGTGGTATACACTACACTCATTCATACAGAGACACCTGGTTGTCTTGGAGTGTGTGTTCCTGTGTGTGTTCCTGTGTGTGTGTGTGTGTGTGCATGTGTGTGTGTGTGTGCATGTGTTTGTTTTGACAGCTGGGTCTAACCAGGCTGCACGGTGTCCTCAGACGTCCCGCAGAAACCTTAACCCTTTGACCTGCTACCTCAATCGCCACCAACTATACACCTGAAGCTCAATTCAACTGCATCAAAATTCACTCATGTGCCAGAGTCCCGTTCAGGCAACTCAAGTTATTCAAAGATACAATCGCTGGACTCAAGGAGGAGAGTGCGCCGAACCTTGATTGGCCAGATCCGAACAGACACTGCACTAGTTAGTCCCATTATAACATAGCACTGACGCAATATAATATGAGAAAGAAAAGCTACATATAATAATGTACACTTTATTGATCAATAAAATCAGTTATGCAGGTTCCAACTGTAACTTGGCCAGAAATAAGCTATTTAAATGAGTTCCTTTAAGTCAGAAAAAGTGTCTCCTGGATGTTTTATAGTACATCAAATAGGTTTATTCATTGGCTATCAGTAAAAAACACATTTGGTTTCTGAGAAGTCAAGTCTTCATATTGGGCATGGCTTCAAAAGCTTGTCACCAGGGAAACCAGGTCATACTGGTAAGACTTAATGTCAACGACCGACAACAGCTTGACAATGGCGCTAGTGGTGCCCCCTTCGCGGCGCTCACTGGTTTGATTCTCTTTCAATTGAGAAACTGAGAGGCTGTTTTATGTCTCGATGCCCAAACAAGCACGTTGTTGCAGTTACGAACAAATCACGGTGTGCTTACTTGGAACAAAATTCTGTCAATGAATGTTTCTTTTTAAAATTCCCATTGGGTCTCATGTCGGTCTTAAGTTTGATCACTCTTTGTCACTCTTATTGTCCCAGTCGCGTAATCTCAGGAACGCCTCGAGGGAATTTTCTTCCAATTTGGCACAAATGTCCACTCAAAGATGAATGGAGGCGATAATTCTAATTTCAGATTTGTATGCATTGGTGCAATCTTAGAAAAAAAATACACTATATATATATATATATATATATATATATATATATATATATATATATATATATATATACACACACACACACACACACACACACACACACACACGCACACACACACGCACAATACAAAAAGGATAAACCCGTGAGGCCGTTTTGCCACCCTTGTGTCTTGTATTTTTGTCTAATGAAGCCAACCACTTTTGCTCAAAGGGTCTCTGAGTAAACTCTGCATAGAGGTAAGGTTCAATTATTCTTTTTCACATACCTGCTATTGTTACATGATTCATATTGATGTCAAGTTGTAAATGTTCCCCTTTGCCCGACTTGCAATAATGTCATTTTTTTGCAAGTCGGGCACATTATTTTTATTTTCTTCGGGCTTTAACGTTGCATAAGGGATCCCCATTTTCCAAAGAAAAGAGTGACTGTTGGTTATAATCCAACATCATCCTGTAACATTTCGACCACAGGGCTGCAGTGTGCCTGGACCCTGTTGGGAAAACACTCTGCTCTGGAGAATGTTCACTGAATCAAGTGTGTGTTCACAGTCCTGCTGTGTGTGTGTGTGTGTCGTGCTGCGTGCGTGTCCACGTGCGCATGTACCCGTGTGTATGTGTGTGCGTGCCACCAGATCCTAAGAATGCATGTATTGTTTATGACATTCCTGATGTGTGTAGGGAAACCCAAACCGAACGGGGGCTATTCGCTCGCTGCAGACCGTCCACGGGCTTTACCAGACAGAAAATTGGAAGGGTTGGGGTCCAAATTACACTTGGTGAGAGAAGAGAACGCTGCGTTTGTTTCCTGCTCTGCGTGTTCAGCGCGCACACACGCACGCGTGTGTGTGTGTGTGTGCAGTGACGGGTGTGTGTGTTGTGTGGCCTGTGTTTTTCTCTGGCCTCGGCCATAGTGGCCTCACTGCGACAAGCTCTTTAAGGAACATTATCGATTCTATCCTTCTGGACACATGACACACTGGCACTGTGTGTTTGTGTGTGTGTGTGTGTGTAATATCCATCAACGGTATATAAAGATGTGCGACGCATCTCAAACTCAAAATTGAAGCTAGAATATCCCGGGAACGGGCGCTTCCATCTTGTGCCGGTGACATCATTTGGAGCCAGATTATCTGCTGTAGGGTTCAGGGGGTGGAGCCCCGATATCGAGGTCCCGCCCACACACCTGCCCGAGCCAACCACAAGCACAGCGCGGCCACGGCCTGTTACCTTGAGAGCTGTTTGGCTGAGCAAGGCACAACAACTTTACCCACGCTGCCTTTATGAATACATTTATGATCAGAAACGCCATCTGCGTGTCTGCTGATTTACAGGATATGAACACACATGACAGTCCGCATATAACCTCACTCATTAGAAATGCTGCTAAACTTGCTTGCTAGCGATGAGAAAGAGATGCACGTTTTCCGAGGGCAGTGGCAGAGACTCAGGAGTCGAGGTGAGGAGCAAAAACTCTTTTACTAGCAAAAGTCACACGAGGAACACATGGGAAGTACAAAAACGATCTGGCACAGAACAAGGAGTAGACAGACTAAATACACAGGGGAACGGGACACAGGTCGAAACAATGAGGGGCGGGCTTGCAATCAAACAGGAGGCAGAGGAGTGGCTGAGGGCAGTTGAGTGGAATGAACAATCAGGGACAGGGCAGACGATCACAGGGACAGGAAGTGCAGGGAAACAGAGGACACAAGAGACAAGGACTTCAAAATAAAACAGGAAACAAGACACAAAAACCCAGACCATGACACAAGGAGGTCTACTTGAGAATGCTACTAGGGAAAAATCAACCATGAACCTAAATATAACACTGACCCTGTGTTCAATAGAGTTGTCTTAGTTAGAGGCCTGATGATGTACACATGCTGTGCAGAAAGTAAGTAACATGGTATAATTGTGCTGCAATAAAAAAAGAAGGTGACAAACAATGTCTTGTTCACAGAAAGTCTGCTCACTAAATAGCCCACTAAATATTCATGTAACAAATGGGTTATTGAGAGAGTAAGGTTATACCTATGGAGGGGGTGAAAATGGGTAGAATATTCATTTCTGGTATACATTTTCAGAATCATCACACATTCTGTCTGGCAAGACGTGAGCGTGATCGAGGGGGGGTCCACGCTCGGCAAAAGTAAACAAAGTGGTGTGTTCGGCTGATCGCTGGCGTTTAGAGGCTTTACTAAGTGGCACCTGGTCACTGCCAAAACAAACAAAACCGCGCACGTGTGTGTGTGTGTGTGTTTATGTGAGACGCATGTGTGTCTGCACGCACATGCGTGGGCGAGCGTGTTGCTGCTAAGTGCCGCCGTGTGTCAGCCAACACAAACAGGCTTAATGAGAAGCAGCTCTTGGGACAGAGAGCAAGAAAGTGAGTGTGTGAGAAAGACAGAGTGAAAGAGAGAGAGAGAGACGGAGGAGACCCGGCCAGGCCAAGCACACTGACCCCGCTGTCTCTCTCCCGCGGACTTAAAGGACACACTGTTCCCCTCTGTCCCCCTCCTATAGCATGACCATCACCTTCATCAGCCTCGACCCGCCCTCTCACTCCTCCACACGCCTGAATTTCACCCCTCTCTCTACTCGCTGCCTGCTGGGGTGTGAGGGTGAAGGGACCAGGGGGAGCGATAAGGGAAGGAGGGGTGGGGTGGAGTACGAGTTGAGTGATGGCAATTAGAAGTAAATTCGGGAAACACGGGGGTTGTTCTGCTGAACCGGTTCAGAGATGCCATAAAGAGATTTACATAAGTCTGATGTTGAAGGTCAAATAAGTAGGCTACTGACTTTGTCTCGCACTTGTTTTTTAGGACTCATATTTCATATTTAAGAGCTGATGATACAGCTGTTGCACAAAACAAACGTCTGTGATGGCCGACGAAGTTGATGCTCCATGCATACAATTTTGTCTGACTTCTTTCGCCTGATGGCCCCTTAGATTTATCTTGCAATTCTCGACAGGCCCGACCCCCAGGTTGGAAAAGTTATCAAGTAGTAAGTAATATGACAGCTCTATCAAGGACAATTACTTGTAATTGAGTATCTTTTTTAAGTAAAGGCTCTTTATCTTCACCCACTGCCGTGCAGTTAGCCACAGAGGCTACTTTCTGTGTTTACCTTTGGACAAGCC
The DNA here is from genome assembly GCF_009769545.1 of Cyclopterus lumpus. Lineage (NCBI taxonomy): Eukaryota > Metazoa > Chordata > Actinopteri > Perciformes > Cyclopteridae > Cyclopterus > Cyclopterus lumpus. The sequence continues at coordinate 6,866,434 of NC_046970.1, read as the reverse complement.
TTTGAAATACTTCATGTTCAGCAACACTGAAAAGTACCTTTAAAATGTACCTTTATTATGTCTAAAACGCTCTTTCAAAATTAAGTAATTAATTAAATAGATAAACAAATAAACAAAACAAAGTTATTGTTCTGTTTGAAACCAAGTTAATGTTGACTGTCTTTTACGTTACTTAGTAACATAACTTCCGAACTGAACTAAAGCCAATTATGTAGCAAACGTAGTTATTTAACATAACTTACATACTTATTTGAACCCAAACCTCGACCCTGAACAATCCTTATTTTCCTTAAACCTAACCAAGTAGTTTTGTTACGTCAGTAAACCTTAAAACTAAGTAAACCGACGTTTGAAGTTTATTTTGAAAAGACACTGTATGCATGTAATGTCTCGTCCAAAAACTAGGAGAAATTAGTGTCTTAGTTTGAAACGTGGGGTCACCGACCAAGCTTTGGTATTTGACGAGTTGTGAGTGAGAACACGTTGCACACATTACAGAAGCTAGTGGACCCAAGATAATTTCTGGTTAAAAAGATATAAAACTATTTGATACATCCGGTTGATTGACACACTGAGCTACTGCCATGTCCCATCCATCCACCAGATGCCCTCGGACTTTCCCTCCTTTCCTGAAATTTCTGAAATTGTTGCATTTTCATCCCGGACTCAACCCATACGGCTTTCTCTCCTCGTAGATAAATAGCTTAGTTAGTTATAACCTTGTCTACTTAATAAAGCGTTCAATAATGAGTTGGTTTTCATGTTCAGTTTTCAGTCTATTGATGGCTATTCTATGAGTTGGCCAACTTCAAAATGAAACTCTTGTCTGTTGGCTCTTGGCTGCCTCTAAAGAAACGGTTTCACTTTGATGTTTGGTAATGTAAAGAACTAGTGGATGTTTAACTGTTTAATTATGCTTCCATTTACTTCTTGCTCCTGCATCGCACAAACAAAACCTGCTGAGCAGCAAGACCACCGAGACATAGAGATGTCCTGAGCTGATGACAAACAAGGGAGATAAAGATTTTACTTTTGGACTGGTCATTGAAGAAGTTTTTTGTCTTTTGTTCTTTTGTGCAAAAGGCCCCCACCACCTATCTATTGTAGTTGCTTTGTGTCTATTTGAAATCTTTTTGTGTCTCTTTGTAGTCAATTTGAGTCTCTATGTGGCTCCTTTCATAGTTGTCTTTGTGATCTTTTTGTGTCTCTTTGTTTTATGTTTCTTTCTAGTCATTTTACGCGTTCTACCTGGTTGCTACTAGTCTCTAAGACCTTTTGTATGTGACCCCTGACAACGTGGGTTCTATCTAATCTAGGGCTGTGTCCGATAGACCTGTGCAGTAATCCATCACTGGTCACCTCACGGCAAGATGCCATGATGACACCTTTTCAATATCATGCAGCGATTTCCCTGCTTCTCTTTGTCCGTCTTTCTTTTTCTGTCTTCTATTTTGTATCTGGTTATATATAAGTGTGTGTGTGTGTGAGCACTCACCATAAGGCTGTCATTTCAGACCGTCATGCCAAATCTGCCCACTCAAGTTTTTTTTCTCTGCAATATATGGCTTACAATATTTTTTTTTTCACTCCCTGAGCGTTTTGTTTACTTAGTCCACTACTTTAAAACTTTTTACGAATAGGTCTTGTCACAACTTTAAGAACACAATGAGTAGGACAGTTTTTTTCATTCAAAAGCCCTGCGCGTACATGAGAGTAGTAACAACACAAAGGGGGGGGGGGGGGGGGGGGGTTGTTATGTGAGAGACTGGAAGAGGAGACAGGCGATTAAGGTCCAAAGTCCCTCAGACTCCAGGAGGATCCTGATGCTGAGAGGGGGGCTGGCCACAGTCAGTTGTGGAATACAGATGTTTCGGAATTTAAGATTAGACTTTAGCAAGTTGTTTGCAAAGAGGTGCTATTAGCTCCGAGATAGATCACTCAATGTATCAAAGTACCAAGGCTTACTGCACCCATTTCTACCTAACAGACAAAACTAAAACCTCAAAAACCTCTAAATCATCATTATCATTTATATTGCCCACTACATTGCCAAAAGCCCAAATTCTACATTACATTCATTTGTATAATCGAAATACAGACACTCATACCCAAAAAAATGTCGCTTTGAAACCACAATGTTTTATCCCATTGCCATTACAGCATTAAATCATGCATTCTATTATATCTGGGTCCTCGATTAATAATATCAGTTTTTACTATTTTCCACAAGATTGAGCCATTTTCTCATGGTTGTCCTACCAAATATGCTATTTGCCCCGGTTTCCACTCGGGGCATTGCTGCTGTATTACGGAGCAATGCATTGTTATGTTCAACGCATACAAATTTAAAGAAATGTTGCTGCTAATCCCAGATAGATATAAATATAAATTTGACATTTCTGTTCCCATTTGGAGCAACTTTTATAAAGGGGTTTAAGTCTCACAACTTGAATATTAGGCCTATACATTTAAAGGACTTTGAAATCACGATGTTGAACTGCTATTTTATTTTAAGAAGGCAGTAATTAGGTCTGATAAGACTGATAAGACTACCTTTCTTAAAAGACTTGTGACGGGACTTGGACTCAGACTCAATGAGGGCTTTCGACTTGACTTGGACTTGATTTAAAACCTTGACATGCGGCTTTCACTATGATATGACCCGCCATTAAATACCTGAGATGTTTGTTCTCAGGAATAACTACTTCATTGACATCCTCTTTTCACACCTTAGCAGATTCTGCGGGTCCTCCGTTGTACAAGGCAGCCGCCTGTAACTGTAAATGTGTAGCAGAGGATGTTCAGACGGCATAATGCTGAAAACATTTCCCAGCATCAAAAAAGAAAACCTCAAATACAAGCTGACAGGAGTGTGCGTTTTGTCATGTTTGTGTTTGTGTGTGTGTGTGTCTGTGTGTGTGTGTGTGTGTGTGTGTGTGTGTGTGTGTGTGTGTGTGTGTGTGTGTGTGTGTGTGCCTGACCCCTGCTTGTCAGGTCATATCCTGTCCATATCTTTCACTTTTTTTTTTGTGTGTGTGTGTCCAGTTATTTTAGGCACAGTCACCGTGGTTGTTTATTTTTAGTTCTGAAAGACTGTGTGTGTGTGTGTGTGTGTGTGTGTGTGTGTGTGTGTGTGTGTGTGTGTGTGTGTGCGTATGTACATGTCTATGGGGATTTGTACACACCATGCTTTTGTGTGTGCGCGTGCTGGTGTATGCGTGTGTGTTCTTTGGCAGTGGACTGGCGAGCGAGGGTTAGGAGGTTGTGGTGAGTTTGTGTGTTCAGGGCTGTTGGTGTGAAAGAGCAGTCAGAGCTGCGCTTCCCCCCGGAGAGAGAGTTTAATTTAGAAGAACAAGGCCCCTAACACACACTTGTGCCGCTGCCGTCTCCATGGCCCGTCTCTCCGCACCTCATCCCTCCCTTCCCTCTCTGCCACTCTATAAACCTTTAACCATCTCTCCATCTACTCTTCCCTCACTTCTTAACCTTTGCATCTCTTTTCTTCTTCTGTCTTTCCCTCTGAATCGAATAACGGGTAGCCTTTAGCCACTGATTAAAGGGCACACGTCGTGCTCATTTTCAGGTTCATACTTGGATTCTGGGTTTCCACTAGAACATGCTTACATGCTTTAATTTCTTCTTTTTTTAAACATTATTCTTCCTCATACTGTCTGTTTGAATATACCTTTATTCACCCTCTGTCTGAAACGCTCCGTTTAAGCGCCTGTCTCTTTAAGACCACCTTCCAGAAAAAGTCAAATCTGTTCTGATTGGCTTGTGAGAAAAAATACAAGGTAAGATAAGATAGAACTTTATTCATCCCGAAACATATTCTTGTGCCAGAGTTTGATCAAAGATTACAACAGAAGAATAACTAAAAAATCAAATAAACAACATAAAAATATAAACATAGTTAAATGTTATTCTAGGTAATAGAATAACAATTATTAAGTAATACTGACTTAATAGAATAGAATAGCGTAGCATAGAGTAAAAATATTAAGTGTATAAGAAGTTTTACGAACAACAGTGCCTAGTAGAAACTAAAATAATAAAGTAATATATAGCATGATATGGTGCAATATAGTCTCAAGTGTCTGACCTTGTTTATTTAGTTACAAATTATTCATGAAATATAACACACATGTATGTTTCACGATTGTGTAACATCATCTGCCCAATATTAACGACATCTCAGGTTCATTAGGGAGCCACGTAGTCGCTCGTCTCACCTGCACCACCTTTTTTCCTGTGATTTGTTGCTAAGTTTGGTTCAGTCATGACTGGGTGGGTGTTTGTGCTTTGACTTTCCCAGAAACCACTTGTCAATCAAACAACGTGGTCAGTATATGGTGACGTCTTTCCCCTCGGATAACTTTCTCTGGGTGGTGTGCTTTGCATGATCGCATCCTGACTGTACATCCTGAAGATTTTATTTGTGGGGGTTTGTGTCTGCAGATTTTAACGATTTCATGAATTTTGTTAAGGGGACATAACTAGTGTGTTGTATAAAAGGGAGCATAACGTGAAAAAAAAACCTTTTTCAATCCGTGCTCACATACATTGAGGGCACTATGAATATAGTGCCCTCAATCTGAGTATCTCCACCAAAGGGAACTACCTTTACATAGGTGCACCATTTTTTTTGCATGCCAATCAGAGGAGATTAGTTTTTTTCTTAAAGGGGGCTTAAAGACACTAAACCAAAGTATTTCAGACAGAGGGTGAATATTTAAATAGGATAAGAATATCGTGTTTTTTTAACATTAAAGCATGTAAACATGTTCTAGTAGAAAACCAAAAGACAAGTATGAACCTGAAATGAGCATAATATGTCCCCTTTAAATGCTGACAGAGAGCAGCAAAGCAAAAACATTTACATCAATTCCTATAGTGTTTTTTTTTTACTGAAAAGCAGTTTATAAAAGTGTGTCTTTTACCTTGATGCTGCTGTGCATATGGAGCAGCAGGCCTAGCTGTTGTCTGCAGTGTTCAGCAGGTTGTTCTTGGCAGGATATTGTTTCGAGGGAGACCACTCTCCTGTAGTTGGAGGATAAATCCAGGTAAACCGTTGGTATGCCGCACGATAAATCTCTACGCCGTAGCACTGCCAGAGGGCACACATGCAGAAAGTCAGACTCGAGTTCACAACTATCAGACTATCAGAATTGTCAGGTAGTTTGGTCTGAGAGGTGCGATTTACCTCATTTCATATGTGAGTGTTTAGTGATTCTGTCCCTTCGTAATGACTATTTTTGTTTCTGAGGTGATACATGTGTTCTGGACCACCCCTCAGCTGGTGTCAGGCTCACTCCTCACTCAGCTGACTTATGGTGGCCTGAGAGGTGTGTGTGTGTGTGCGTGTGTGTGTGTGTGTGTGTGTGTGTGTGTGTGTGTGCACTCAAATAAGTGAGTGTGTGTGTGCACTCAAATAAGTGAGTGTGTGTGTGTGCACTCAAATAAGTGAGTGTGTGTGTGTGTGTGTGCACTCCAATAAGTGAGTGTGTGTGTGTGTGTGTGTGTGTGCACTCCAATAAGTGAGTGTGTGTGTGTGTGTGTGTGTGTGTGTGTGTGTGTGTGTGCACTCAAATAAGTGAGTGTGTGTGTGTGTGTGTGCGTGCGCGTGCGCGCACTCAAATAAGTACAGCTGGACTATTAGACAAGAGCGACACCTTGTGGTCAGACCCAGTTAGAAAGTAGTAGTAGACGCCTGCTGCTGCTTTTGGTTGGAAAACCTCCCTCCACCTTCTTCCCAAAGGCAACGCCTTCGTGACTGAGTTCACAGAGTCCACAAGTCCGTAATATTTTCTGAAATAGATTGTTTGGTCATTTCCGATTAGTGGAACATGAACATTGTCTTGCAGTTGAATGCACTATTTAAACAAATGTATCCAGTATTGTTTGCTCGTTTACCTTTTTTTGGGAAGTTAAGAACCTGCAGTCTCTTCTGGGATTTCTCTACTTTAACACAAAATGGATGAATGATTAAAAAAACATTACTTTATTGTCTTCTCTTTGGTGTCCATAAAGCACATTTGTATTGATAAATTGTAAATAAAAAAGATTAGAAAAATAAGCACGTCAATCTTGAAATTGCCTATTGATTTGTATATTGTGGCCATGATAGCAGATAGTTATATATTTGTTCTTTCTTTATTATCTGTGGGTTGAAAGGAAGGAATTTGTGGTGCGGTGCATTACAATAAACCAAGTTTGAGAATAGAATTAAGCCAATTTGAAGAAATAGAATAGAATTGAAATGTTCAAACACGGTGGTGTAGTGGCTAGCACTGTCGCCTCACAGCAAGAGGGCCGTGGGTTCTATTCCCGGTCGGAGCGGTCCTTCTGTGTGGAGTTTGCATGTTCTCCCCGTGGCAGCGTGGGTTCTCTCCGGGCTCTCCGGCTTCCTCCCACAGTCCAAAGACATGCTGCAGGTTAATTGATCTCTAAATTGCCCATAGGTGTGAATGTGAGAGTGAATGGTTGTATGTCCCTACATGTGCCCTCGATGGACTGGCGGCCTGTCCAGGGTGTCCCCTGCCTTCGCCCTATGTCAGCTGGGATAGGCTCCAGCGCCCCCGCGACCCTAATGAGGATTAAGCGGTATTGAAAATGGATGGATGTTCAAACACATGTCAAATTTCTTATCTGTGTAGATAGTTGAATTATATGCAATGGTTTGGGCCCTATAGTGGGTTGAACAACACAGACCAGCCAAAGTCCTTATTTGCAGTGACTCCATGTCTGCACTAACCAGTCTGAAGTCAGCTGTGTCCAAAAACTCAACAATATCTGTTATTTAAAAAAAAGTCAATTAAATCAAAAGCAATAGAACAAGACACTCAAGTTATATTTATGGGATACCGGCTCATATAGGTTTCATAGGAAATGGAAAAATGGACAAACTAGCCAAACAAGCACTAAAGAAAAACAAAATAGACATCTGTATCAAGTTATCCAAATCAGAGTGCACCTCTGGCAGGCACCAGAAACTGTACAACATGTTTTCTCCACCTGTGTTTTAGAGAGGAGAAGCATCATGGAGGAAATGCAAAGAATATGGATGAGAGGAAGAGAGCTGATTAATATACTGCAGTGGGGCTCTCATGATCTGGGAAGAATAAGGGTTTACAAACTTCCTGTGAGCAACAGAACTGATGGGGAATGTTTAGTAGTTAGCAACGTAGAAACTGACTCAAACCAAAAGATGGCGGTAATGCAATAAATGAAATGCAAGCTGCCGTTAAACTCCACAGAAGAAGAAGACAACGGCGGAAACAACCAGCCGGAACCTTTGAACTAAACTGTGAAAGTCGGATTTGTTTATTGGTGACACCGTGGGAACAGCTGTCAGCTAGGGACTATATACAGCCACCCTTCTGGCTAACTCAAACGTCGATCAAATTGTATGACTTATTTCCGTTTTATATTTCACGGGTAGGTGCACTGTTAACTGGAATAAACCCGATTCTGTAGGTCGGGATGTTGGAAATAACATCAGCGTTAGCTAGCTAACGTTAGCTAACTGGGCCAATAACGTTATATGAGTTTCTTAACTTAGCTAAAGCGTAACATAATTGTACGTAAGCCAAAATGTCCTGCAAGTAAAAAAAAAAAGACCTTTAATAAACTTACTAACCTACACATTGTGACATTGTTTACCGTTTATGTATGCTAACGATATGCAAGTTATGTTATTCAAATACAACAAATAAAAAGGCTTGGACGACGACTAGTGTGTCGACTTTAGCTCGGAATTGATGTCGCTTTGGGTTGTTTGTAGCTATATTTACAGATAACCAATATTTTTTAAGTGTGAAGTTTAATAAGTGGTTTGTTTTTTTAATCTTAAACCTTCCAGGTTGATTGGAGGACTGTTGCCATGGAGCCAGCCTGCCGTAAAGACAAGCCAAAGCTGAACTCCACCCCGACCAGAGGAGACAGAGCCAGGCAGAAATCTGCGCAACAAGAACACAAACAGCGACAGAGAGCAGAGGTGAGCCAACGCCACCGCTTTTTACAGCTGGCACAGGTTCTCTTCTAGTAGTACATTTAACTTATGCCACATTACTTCTCACTTCTATGTGATCAACTGTGTCCGCTGTCTTTCCTTCTATTGATTTACAGATTTATGCCCTGAACAAGGTGATGACGGAGTTGGAGCAGCAGCAGTTTGAGTCCTTTTGTAAACAGATGCAGTCACAAGGAGAATGATGAGAGCTGCCTTCCTTTTCCATCTGGACCAGGGCCCTGCAGAAGCCCCATGTACGCACGCTATCGCCTCCATGCAGTCAGACACTTCTACTTACGCTGACGTTCAGCAAGACAATCGTTGCTCTTGGTGTTTTACCGTCTCAAATTCCTGACTATACAAAATACTATAAAACTACAACTATACTATGAAACAAACTACAGAAATATTAACACATGATCTCCAGTATAGTAGGACATCAGTCCAACCAATCACATCAGGAGTGACAGGTTATTATTCTACGACTTCTATCATTTAAACAGAGATTACACATTATGAGCAGTAAACGTTCAAGTGGAACTGCTCTTAAGGAACAGACAGCTGTCTAGTATTTTTATTTGTATAATATTTTAATGTGATGTAAAAATTGTTTTAAAAACTCCTAAAGAAATGAGAAGACAGGCAAACTGTTGATACAGCGGAAATAAAATGGCATGTGTGGCTCTGTAGGAGGCCTCGACAGAGAGAAACTCAGGATTTCTTAAAGAAAACCTCTTTCTGGAACTGAAAACCAGAGATTTCCTCATCTCCGGTTGAACTAACTCTGAGCTTTCACTAATCCCACTTTCTGAAACAGGGCCCCGAATATACCAGAGAGTATTGTTTTAATTAACCAACACGATTTTTAAATGGGAACAACTGCGAGCAGAGTTTCATGTTTCCTACAGACACATCAAGTCAGCGACATATTCTTTGCCTTAATATCTGCCTTTGTAACAATTATGTCACGGTTTAACTGAGCTTGTATGCAAGTTTTCTCTGAGAAACATCCAAAGGGCTTTGGACGTCCAACTCCCAACAGCAGAGCAAGAGGTTGTTGTAGGTTGTTGTCATGAATATTGCTTAATGTAGAATTAAAGTAGACGGTTCCATTAATATGCCAGTGTTAATGGTGCTCACTTTGAACACTATCTTCACTGTAAGATATTTATATAAACTTAAGTATGTCATCCACTCGCACTTAAGTTATACCATTTTTATTTAATGCAAATAAAAAGTGAGTTTTTTTTAAAGAAATATGTGTTTTTGTTTGACAGTTTCTGCATCCTATCCACATACTGAAGTAAAATGGCGTGTCCAATCTTAACTTCCTTTGTAACTGTTCTTCAAATGTGGTTTAACTAATTCAGGCTAACATGCTAGCATCAGACTGAAATAATCCTGTTAATTCAAATCCAGCTAAATGAGCCCTTTGAACAAAAGTCATCTTGAGTAACAGTACGCTCTTATTTTGAAGTAAAAGGAAGTGGAATAGAAAGCGTTGAAACCATTATCAGCGTCCATATGATTAGAGGAGAGCTGGAGAGAGGTCATGTGATTCAGAGAAGACGCATCGCTTGAGCGTACTTTAGTGAGAGTAGTAAAGGCATACTTAGTTGTTCTTTTAGTAGGCAATATGCAGTACATACTGATACAACTGATAATTTATATTAAATCATCAGTTAAAATAGCTACTGTACATATTTGTACTCAAGCACTGCACTGAAATTTACGTAAGTGGAAGTATAAAGTGGCATAAAATGGGTTATACTCGAGTGAACTACAAGTACCTCGAACATTGAGTACATGTACTTGGACACCAACTTGACAACACAGGCAACGATGTCATTGAACATTTATTTCATCATTTTAATTCCAATTTGAGAGTTCCTCCACCAATTAATCACTGCGTTGCAAGCAGTACTTTATTATATTTTAAAGTTAGTAAAGCTGCTCTGCCACCATTTTTTATTTATTCTTTTCTAAGTACAGTATTCATAGAAGCAGTAAGTTTCCACAGCATGAACAGCATTATGCACGATATACGTGCAAGGCGAAGCCGGTCCTCTTGAAACCCGGAGACCTACACTCCACCCTGGAGTCTTTGCATTACTCCAGTTCTCCACCCTCCCTCCCTCGCCCCCACCCACCCCCCATCTGCCTTTCAGTGTTCAGAACTACGTGGTTCCACGTCTCCTTTTGGCCCCCGTTTTCCTCTCGTTCAGACCTGGACCGTAACGGAGCTCCCGGTGACTCGGACGCCGAACCAACCGTCCCAGAACTTGGTGTCTTGTCCTCCGTGTTCAAAGGTGATGAAACGCACACCGGGGCCGTAGTCGGTAAATGTATGATTGACCTGGAGTTCACACACACACACACAGAGAGAGAGAGAGAGAGAGAGACAAAACCACTGTGATCTGTACGACGGTGTCAACCATGACCTTTCTGAACCTTAACGTAGTCGTCCTTTTAATCCAGACCACAATGTTTCTCTGATCTTAAGGCTGCAGTGTACCTGCTTCCACGAGCAGTCGTCAGTGTCGGGGTCGAGGGTCACCGGCTCAGGTTTGAACTCCTTTACGACCTCTTGGTTCTCATCCAGCAGACTCACGGCCATTTGGTAGGTGCAGCCAGAATCCGTCCTCCCGCAGTACCTGCGCAACAAGATGTCCGTTAACCAGTGACGGGCGCCGCTTACAGAAGGTGTGCACGTGCGCGTGAGTCCACTCGTCTCACCAGTCGTCCACTGTGACGGACGGCTGAGCGTCCAGCTGTTCGCTGGAGTAATCCTCCGCTAACAGGTCGATCACCTGTCTCTTCAGACACAGCCTAGGAAAATACGTTTTTTTGGATTATGCATGGTTTTGATAGAAAAGAATGATAAAAGAAAATATTGAAGTATTAAAAAATGAGAAATAAGTATACATCATACTGTCTATATATATAATTGATAATGGATAATTTGGGGAAATTATATATATTCTTTATACTATTGTCATCTTGAAAAAAAACAATATTTGTGATAATACTGTATAAGCAAACTCAAGATAGCCTATAATTAAAACAGAAATAATAATAATAATTCTCCTTTAAAAAAAATCATGGTTTGACTTATTTTGGGGATGATTTCTGTAACCATAATTAAGTTTTCAAAGCTGAATTTCTTTAAATTATAAATCAACATATACAACAACTGTTCCCCATCGTGTGAGGAACTGCTTATTATTATTTTTTCATAAATATGAGAAATTAAAATTCTTTGGGATTATAGTTCCAACTTAATTATTTTTTTATTCCTCCTTATACCTATCTTCTAAAGCAGTTTGTATTATATATCATATAATATAATTATATTATATATTGAATTGGAATGTGGCTTATAAACATGTACAGAAGGCCCGTAGATACAAAGTGCCGCTGTGTTGAGCAGCACATTGTATTTCTTGTATAAAAAAATGGTCCCGTGACGAGACACATGCGGTAATAAACACTCACTCGAAGGAGGTTGCAAAGTATGTGGTCACTCCGTCCATGCAGAAGTCGTATCCGCAGTCTCCCGGCATGTCCTCCACCTTCCACTGACTCCCACCGTTCTCTGTCAGGTCCCAGAATTCCAGCTGCTCTGGGAGGGAAATGCACAGTCTCAGGCTGCCGACGGCAGTATTGTGCGCTTTCTACCATGTACAGTATCATGTTTTACTGAGTCGAGTTCAAATCCACTAAAGTGGAATGAGAATGTTGAACTATAAAGTGGTAACCAATTAGCAGCGAGTGGTTTCTATTTAGATCAAAGCGAAGCTATTTACAGTCAGAGATGTTTGTGTGCACACTCAAGTGCTCAGATTAGAGGATGGATGTTTGTCCACTTGCTAAACTCCCCATACAGCAGGAGGGGTAGGGGGGGGCGGTAATCAGTCTGTCGCACCTTTTTTTTTATTTCTTAAATCAACCAGTGATTCTTCATTGTTTAAGTCTTTATTCGGTTTTGGAATGGGCTCAACTGCACTTCTCGCCAACCATCAAGTACCAGTGGGTGTTTTCCGGCCTCAGAAATAAGCAGGTGGCGGCTTGGGACACCACAATGAGGCGAAGGAGACGCCACACCAAGAAACTTAGATTTGATTTTCACCTTGTTTTTTGCCTATTTCATACTTTGAAAAGTTCAGGGACACACAGAATGCTAACATTTTCACATGACCCCTTACCTTCCCCACTGGGATTCTTCAGCAGGTTTTTGCCCATGATTACTTGTTCAGGCACAGCCTGCAGAAAGAAGAAACAGCAAGTCAGATCAATGAATTGTCTCTGCTGCAGTTTTTATTGGGCGGTCTGGATCCAATCCGCCTGGCTCTAGTCGGGCATCGGTTCGTCACCACACCAGTGGCATTGTTTGCACCTTGCGAGGACTTTGTGAAGGTCTTATATTTCTGTCAATGTATAGATTTGCACAACCGTGCAAGATGCAGTAACAAAACTTTTGCAGGGGTGTGACGTTGAGTTCAAAATTAAGGCCAAGTTTGAAATGTTTGAGGTCTTCAGTTAAATCAACAAGAAATCCCTGGAGCCACACACCGCTTGGGTACTGACGGACACGGTTTTGGGTCCAGCAAAAAAAGGTCCAGAATAAAAGTCACACACACACACCACAACACTAATACCCTGTCTGCTGACTCACAGCACAACAGATGAACATGCTGAATAGGAGGTATCACAGGGTCAGCAGGAAAGCCTACTCTGGACAGCACGTTGCCGCGGTAACCAGTGGGTCGAGGGCCCGTTCTGAGGGTGTCCTCAGTTGACATTATTCAACATAGGAAAAGATATGACTAATATATTTTTCTTTTAACTTTCTCTAAACCATACCCCCTCATGTGTAGTGTACATACCAAATCCAAAACCCCCAAATATTCCTAATTCTTTCTTAATTTCCATCAATTTCTGTGCCTTTGTGCCCAACTTTTGTTTACTTCATGGTTTGTGTATATTTAATGAAGTCAAACACAAATGATGTGTCCATGAAGATGTGTATCTGAGTCCCATGGAACAGATACGATTATGGACTACTACCTCTGTGACTTAGTTGCATATTTGTCCTGCGTTTCAAGGCTCACCGATGCTCCGCACACAAACAGCTGAGTCATCTGCCCCTACAGACTCATAGTCAGAGGCATAAAAGGGGCAGTGCATGCACGTTAATGTCATGCCCTGCGTTAAATGACACACTCCTCTCCCATCTAAATACAAAAGAGGGAAAACATGTTACTCACAGCTGGGGGGAAGGCAAATGCAGTCTTCTGTTTCGTCCGTCTCCTCCTCTGTGTTACACTTGAGCTCCTCTGCAGGATAGCACCCTCGTGACACTGTAGCTTTTATAGCTGGGGAGCACACACACACTGATGCAGTGAGGGAGGGAGGGAGGCAGAGGACGAGGAGAGACACAAAACATCCGATCTGCGGGTCGGGGGAAAGCATCCATCCAGCAGAACTCAGCAGAACCACACATGCACACACTCAGCACTAATGTTAGTGAGAGCAAACGCATCAACACCAGCAGTGGAAGGAAATGTGCTCTTCTTTACAGTTTATGTTGCACATGTTAACAGAGCTGTTACTATGAGATGTAGTAGTAATTTAAAAAAAAACATGTACAGTATGTCGTAAAGTCTTAAAAATGTCATTGTATAGTAAGTCAAAGAGAAACGTGAAAAAGTCATTGAATATGTTGGGAAAAAAATTTGTTTAGTAAGTCAAAAATAGTTATAAAAAAAACATAGCATACTACGTCAAAAAATCTGGAAATAAATCATAAAAAGAGATGATAGCCAATCTACAAAAAGTATAGAATGTTTAAAAGTCATAGTATTATGTCAAAAGTTTCAAAAAACGTATTGAAAAGAGATCACATTACTCCTGTATTAGCTGCTCTGCACTGGCTCCCTGTAAAATCAAGAATCACATTTAAAATTCTTCTCCTCACCTACAAAGCCTTGATTGGTGATGCACCATCATATCTTAAGGAGCTTGTAGTACCATATTGCCCCACTAGAGAGCTGCGCTCACTAAATGCGGGGCTACTCGTGGTTCCTAGAGTCCTAAAAAGTAGGATGGGAGCCAGAGCCTTCAGTTATCAAGCTCCTCTTTTATGGAACCAGCTTCCACTTTCAGTCCGGGAGGCAGACACAGTCACCTCATTCAAGAATAGACTTAAGACTTTCCTGTTTGATAGTGCTTATAGTTAGGCCTGAATCAGGTTTGCCCTGGTCCAGCCCCTTGATATGCTGCTATAGGCTTATATGCTGCTGGGGGATGTTTTAGGATACACTGAGCACCTATCTCCTCTTCTCTCTCTCCTTATGGATGAATTTACATCTCTCCATTGCACCTTATTAACTCTGCTTCCTCCCCGGAGTCTTTGTGACTTCACGTCTCATAGGGTCCATTGGACCTGGAGGTGAGCCGGCCTCCCGCGTTGGCCCTGCTGATGCCCCGCCCCCTCCTCTCTACCTCCTTCTGTTTCATGGATTGGAGGTCCATTCATACATTGTCATATTCATGTAATGTGTTTATGTAACTCTGTAATGCTGTTCATTCTGTACACATGACATCTATTGCATCTGTCCATCTGGGGAGAGGGATCCTTCTCTGTTGCTCTCCTGAAGGTTTCTTCCCTTTTTTCCATGTGATTTTTGGGGAGTTTTTCCTGATCCGATGTGAGGTCCTGGGACAGGGATGTTGTATGTGTACAGATTGTAAAGCCCTCTGAGGCAAATTTGTAATTTGTGATATTGGGCTATACAAAATAAACTGAATTGAAAAAAGGCTTAGAACAGTATGTCACAAAAGTCATAGTATCTTTTAAACTTAAACTAACTTAAGCTTAACTTAAACTTAACTGAACGTAACATAAACTATTATACCTAACTTACCTTAAACTATTATACTAAAACATTTACTACAATATTATTTGCAATAATGATCTCATTTGATCAATATTTTGTTGCGGTTGTCTTTGGTTCTCCCGAAGTGTCTACAAAATAAAGCGGAGGATGAACTCCAACCCCGTATGCGACGTCCACGTGCACCCGTCCGTCTTCATCTACCTGCGTGTCCAAGAAGATTACACGCAGCACAAGAGCACAGAAACCCACCTCACGATAGATATTAATAGTGTCAGCATGTATGATAACCCTGCTCCGTGTTTTCTTTCCGGAGAAAAGACATTTGTATTTGCATACCATGCATCACCAAATGTTCTCTAAAGAATCACATTGCACACAGAGTCAATTGTAAAATAGTTTACCTTCAGAACAGAACCTGCCTAATGCTTGAAGTCTTTTCTTTCATGCATGGGCAGATTACGAGAGAGTGGGCCCCTGGTGGTCATGTTGTGTTTCCTTGTAGATGTTTTGTATCTCTTTGTAGTAATGTTGTGTCCCTTTGTAGTTGTTTTGTGCCTCTTTTGTAGTCATTTTGTGCCTCTTTTGTAGTCATGGTGTGTCTCTTTGTTGTAGTTTTGTGTCTCTTTGTGGTCACTTTGAGTCTCTTAGTAGTTGTTTTGTGTCTCTGTAGTCATGTTGTGTCCCTTTGTAGTCATTTTGTGTTTCTTTGTAGTCATGGTGTGGTTCCTTGTAGCCATTTTGTGTTTCTTTGTAGTCATGTTGTGTCTCTTTGTTGTAGTTGTGGTTGTCTTCCTGAATGTTAGGTGTCTCTTTGAGTGACACCATGTAGGCCAAAGCCAGGGGGAGCCCTGACACTTTGAGCCACCAGGCTTGTGCCAAGTTCATTGACATACATGCTTTCATAAAAAAAAGAGTTTATATCAGTCACATCATCCCTGTTTTCACTTAATGATCATTTGTAACACCGAAAACCGTGCTTGGCCAGACGTGGTGGATAAACCTCCGGGAGCGCCATCGCCATCGCCATCGCTTTACTGCCCGAACCCCAGACATCATTGACCGTGGGAGGCCATCCTGCACCAAGAGTGGGACCAATTGAGGAGTATTCCAGGCTCCTCACCACCACCCTGGAGGAGCACGGGTTGAAGAAGAAAGGTTATTGTGCCCCGGAGGACTAAACATGCTTATCGGCCCATTGCTCTTGCTTTTTCCATCCATGCCCATCTTTTGTATCACCTGATTGAGCAGTAACATACACATGAATGCACTGGTAATAATATGCTACTTTTATTTTTACTAAAGTAAGGATCTGAGGACTTTTTCAGTGTAGTTTTGCTCCTTTTATGGATCTGAGGACTCCTTCCACCACAAAAGAAGGCAATCTAATCGTATCTGATTAATTACCGAGGCTCAGGCAATAAAAGTGTCTCCTGTTATTCTTTTATTAAATATAATTAATACACCTTAGTATTTAGTAATGGCTACCGAGATTTGCCGAGTTTTATGTCTGTGGTTTTGTGTTGAGCCAAAGATTCAGAAAACATGTGGAAACAATTGTGGAAAGAATGAAAGATACAAACTTTTGTGATAGCACCCAAAGGCATCAGAGGACAAGCTATGTATATTGGTTGTAACATATATCAACTGCAGAGGAAATGTAGTTGAATACTCAGTAAAGTAATGCAGTTTTTTGCGATTACCAATGGAAAACTGATGAACACATTTATATATTAATCTCCTAAAGTAGCACATAGATAACTTTGTTGGTGAGTATACAAAATGATGCTTTTATTTTGGGCCACAACACCAATGGGTCACAATGCAATGAACACATTACATACAACACGACATACACAAAAAAACTCCCAATATGGGAGAGGGTTAGTTCAAGTTAAGTGTTGCAGTTTCATCAGGATTGTCCTGCAGACGGCACAGTACAACATTCAACAACCAAAAGGGAAAACACTGTGCCATAAATAAAGAGTGGTGGATGAATCATACACATACATATTGAACGCTGGGATTGCAAACATGGCTTGAGTGCAGCTTTTAGGATAGAGAAATACTATAGCGTTAGTGCCTTTTGTTGGAGGTGCATTTATTTTCCTGTACTGATATAGGCCCTGAAGTTCTAATCCTTTCTGGGTCAACACAATGCAAGGAGTAAATTCCAAACAAAGCATTTCTTTCCGCAGAGATGAGCTTCTTACGGGGCGAACCCTCGTTGCCGTCGTGTCCGGAACAGCAGTTAATATTCGACCACACGACCCTTGTGGTCTTTCCTGCTTTGGCTTTTTGGCGCTGGTCCGGTGATGCAGCGCCCGTAGCTGTCCGTTCATAAATGGGTTGCCTGCCTGCTTTTTTCCCATTAGCTAGTTCCCTTATTTGTTTGGCAAAAGAGAGACGATGATTCCAGTTCTCTGGAGCAGCTGCAGGGGAGGCTCCGACTCGGATCTAGGCTTCAGAGGACGCCTGGGGTTTGAGCTGGGCCTTCTCCATGGTGGTGCCGTACGGATCGGACCTTTTAAAGAAGCCCATCTGGAGGGAAAAATGGAGAGAGGAAGATTAGATACCACTCAATCGTACCAATTGTGGGGAGCTATGTGTAGAAAGGACTAATCCCAATCTCTTTCACAGGTTTTACACGCTTGTTTACATAACACATTGTACAGATTATCGTTTTGCAAAAAACTGTACTTCATAGAAAAAAGCATTTCTGATGTTGGTCCACCGTGGCCTAGTAATGAGTTTGTTTCTATCAAATTCAACTCTTTTTGAGCTAAAATATATTTTATCGAGAAATTGCTAAAACATCATCCCAAATTGCATAGACAGAGTATGAGACAATGTAAAAAGTCCCCCACCCATGTTGGAGCGAGACACTTGGAACAAGGCCACTTAAATGTTTTTGTAGCTGTTTTGTGTCTCTTTCTCTGTGGATATTTTGTATCTCTTTGTGACAGTATTACTCTATTTGTAGTGGTTATACGTCTCTTTGTGGACGGTATCTGTCTCTTTGTAGTGGTTATACGTCTCTTTGTGGACATTATCTGTCTCTTTGAAGTGGTTATACGTCTCTTTGTGGACATTATCTGTCTCTTTGAAGTGGTTATACGTCTCTTTGTGGACAGTATCTCTTTTTGTAGTGGTTATACGTCTCTTTGTGGACGGTATCTGTCTCTTTGTAGTGGTTATACGTCTCTTTGTGGACATTATCTGTCTCTTTGAAGTGGTTATACGTCTCTTTGTGGACATTATCTGTCTCTTTGAAGTGGTTATACGTCTCTTTGTGGACAGTATCTGTCTCTTTGAAGTGGTTATACGTCTCTTTGTGGACAGTATTTGTCTCTTTGAAGTGGTTATACGTCTCTTTGTGGACAGTATCTCTTTTTGTAGTGATTATACGTCTCTTTGTGGACAGTATTAGTCTCTTTGTAGTGATTATACGTCTCTTTGTGGACAGTATTAGTCTCTTTGTAGTGGTTATACGTCTCTTTGTGGACAGTATTAGTCTCTTTGTCGTGGTTATACGTCTCTTTGTGGACAGTATCTGTCTCTTTGTAGTGGTTATACGTCTCTTTGTGGACAGTATTTGTCTCTTTGAAGTGGTTATACGTCTCTTTGTGGACAGTATCTCTTTTTGTAGTGGTTATACGTCTCTTTGTGGACATTATCTGTCTCTTTGTAGTGGTTATACGTCTCTTTGTGGACATTATCTGTCTCTTTGTAGTGGTTATACGTCTCTTTGTGGACATTATCTGTCTCTTTGTAGTGGTTATACGTCTCTTTGTGGACAGTATCAGTCTCTTTGTAGTGGTTATACGTCTCTTTGTGGACATTATCTGTCTCTTTGTAGTGATTATACGTCTCTTTGTGGACAGTATTTGTCTCTTTGTAGTGGTTATACGTCTCTTTGTGGCTAGTGTGTGTGTCTTTGTAGTGGTTTTGCATCTATCTGTGTTTTGTGTGTCTTTGCAATCATTTTGCATCTTTTCTTGTGGTTGTGTTGTGTCTCTTTGTAGTTGTTTGGTCTTTTTGTAGTTCTGTTGTCTCTTTGTAGTCCTTTTGCACATCTTTGTTTTCGTCTTTTTGTGGTTGTTTTGGTGACTCTTAATTGTGATTGTGTGTCTCTGTGGTCATTTGTCATCTGCAGTTGTCCGTTTCTCAGTAGACCTGTAGACCTCTGTCATTTGGACCCTGTAGTAACACCACCCTTAACTGTATCTAAAGTGTCGTGATTTTATATTTTAACAAATGCCAGCCAGAAACATATCTTTATCGTCATTTTACCTTGTATAGCAAATATATGAGCAGGGCGAGTAATAACAACCCAGCTAGAATAGCCAGGATTATGATCCACACTGGAACGGGGAAAGGACTGTCCGGCTTGTTCCACAGCACGGTCGTCACCACCTGAACCACAGGAAACCGCAGCAATCAGATGAGCCTCTGCAGATTTGTACCATTTTCACCAACATTTCAATATAAATATATAGGAAGTTACCTTTTTGGATCCTGATGGCTTGAATTTGGGAGGAATAGAATACGGCATCCTGTCCACCTTGTACTGGACAGAGCACTCTAGAACATACTGCTTATAGGCCCTCTGTGGACACGCAAACAAACATTTTAAAAAGGGCGTATAAAGAAAAGGCTGGAATGTGCTGGAATGTGCCAGTATCTTAAAGGGACAGTTCACTTCAAAAATACATATTTCTCCTCTAACCGGTAGTGCTATTCATCAGGCTGTAGAGATGTCTGTAGCATCTTGTCTAAGGCCCCATACCGTTTACCACATAATGTGTTGTTTGCTGCCAATATAACTGCTTATATCCTGTACATTTCCCCACTGCAGGACTAATACAGGATGATATTATCTTATCTACAGGCTACTATGAATAGTGTGGTAAATACTGTATAAAATTAGCATGGAGTGTTAGGACGCACATCTGTAATTGTAGTTCGATAACCTGGCCGACAGAGGGCAGCACAAGACCACGGATTGGCCTGTGTTTCCCTGACCAAATGTGCAGAGTGGCGCATGCGCATCCCGTCGCCTCACCTCGATGAAGGTCTCGGCCCACAGTCTGGAGCGTAAAGTCAGGATGACGTTGGCGCCTCTCTCCAGCAGCCCAACATGACACTGCAGCAGCCAGCACTCCACCGCCGAGCACGTCTGCGTAGAGGGACAAAGCCACCGTCACACACACATACAGACCCAGCACTATTCATTGTCATAACTGACTGGTTTGGTTGATGTGGGCCACGAACCCTCAAACCAAAATGAATCTGCTGCAGCTTCTGCTGCAGAAATCATCAAATATAAATGGACATTTTAGTACGGGAATAATAGACGACATCTATTCTACTTAAAAATCCTTATTTAAAAGACATTTTTGATGCAGTGGTTAGTAAAAGGGTAGAACGTAGATAGGTAGTAGGGGTGAACTGTGGCTCCAACCTAATTGTGAGAGACATGTTGCTGACATTTTCAATTCACAACTTGTATCTGTAGTTTTCACATTGCGATGTTGTTACTTTGGGGATCTGAATACTTCCAAGAAAGTGATCAACCCCCTAATCTTATGTCCCTCTCATCGTCTATTTCCGGAGATGCTTTTCCCTCGATTATCCTCATCTGAGTTTTTAATTGCTGGCAACGTTTAGCGGGGCCTTTGTTCGTTTGTTCCCTTCAGAGTTGTTTTTGTGCAATGCCAAGTGATATGTGTCTCTGGCTATTTTTAGGGGGGTAAACAGTTTCAATAGTAATTTCGGTGGATCATGGCTGCTTGGAAAGATTTTAAAGCTGGTTAATTTGAATGCCATAAGACATTAACTGTCCAACGTTACAGTCAGTGACGCAAGCCATATGAAAAGAAACCCAATTAACTTCATCTCGCAAACGATCCCAGCAAACAGCAGATGTCGACCAGAGCTCATTATAGCTTTCCCCATTTCCTCTGTTGAAAGAAATAATCTCATTATAATTCCAGTTCAGAGGCCGGTGCTACCTCTTCCTACAATCCGACTGGACTATTTTGGTCTAAATAAAATACATGAATGTGCCAACACAAGAGCTATTGACTCAATTTAAAGAGCCTCTGTTGTGGTTTCGTTTGGAGAGAACAGTGTCACCATGATCCCCTCCACATGCTGAGTCGAGGAGGAGAACAAACACCTCCTGGGTTTCTTCATGGGACACGTGGAGTCAACTTGTCTATCCTTATGAGGAACACCTGTTCTCAAGAAGGTTTGAAAAGAAAAGGTATCCACCCAAAATGGGTTATTTTGTTAGTTGACCCTTCAAAATTAGCAAGGTCTGCCAAGGTAAAAAATAAATTACAAAAATCCCAATAAAGATACATTGGCTGAGTTTCCATCAACACATTTTGAAGTATCGCATGAGAAAAGCTGTGAAGAAATTCAATAAAAAGTCCTCAATTTGGAAACAAAATGTTTTAGCACAATGCAACCGAATCTCCGTCTGGACTGTCGAATGCATGTAATAAATAAAAAAAGACGCTATCTCTGGTTCTGCTGCATCACTTTTGATCCTCATCTTTGTAACTGTCCATCACAAGAGGCAATGCGAAATCAGTAAAGTACTCCTTTAATGTAGTCAATAGGAATATGGAATGTACATGTGTGTGTGCGCCTGTAAATGAAGTGTCCATGGACAAAACACAGACCGGTATTACAGCAGCTCGGCAGAAAACATTTTCCTGTTCAGTTTGACAACTGGAGTTCTGTTTCTTTTCCATGTTGTCTCACCAAGTTTCCTTGTTCCGCCAGAAGATCTCTGTACACCTCCCTCCTCCGGATCAGGTGCTCAGCGCTGGATTTCAGCCCTGCTGCTGGAGGCTGGAGCTGCATGCATAAACACATCGACACATCGAGTCATTAGCAAACAATCAAATGTCCAAGGCCAAGAATAGGTCAAGGGTAATGGTTTCACGATGCCACCCGAGATGTGTGTTTTTTGTTTGTATTTCCTCATTGTTGTTTGTGTGTCCTCACCTTGAGTTTCAGTGCATTGAAGGTGTGTTTGGAGGAGCAGCTGAGCGGGCCCTCGGTGACCACCTCCACGGGGTAGAGCAGCTCGTGGCCGTGAGCCCTCAGAGGACACCGCACCTCTAAAGTGGACTGGCTGACCACGCTGGGACCGTTATTCACTAACTGAAAGAGAGAGGTTGGGTTGGGACTTTTGCTTCGTTTGCTGTTTTTGAAAACACCCCGTGAACATAAAGGGAGACACAAATAGCTTTTTGGTGTCGAAATTAATCCTCAACGAAGGACGGCCGCGTTGCACATCCTGATGCAGGTTATATAACGATAGATGCATTTATTTGTGTTTGCCTTGAGGACTGTGCAAAAATGATTGGGGGTGAGGATTGGTTTATAAAAAAAACAAGACTATTTTATTATTATCATTATTATAATTATTAAGACCCTACCCTTGACTTGGCAACATCCCACCAAACAATATATTTATTATGGAGCCGAAAGTGTTAAATATTACATGACTAAATAAGTGATAACAAAGTGAAATATATTTGTTGTTTTATTTTCTTAAATAATAAAGTAAATACATTTAAATCATAATACACATTATTATTTGATTTAAATATTATTAATTCATGTTACTTTTTATTTTAAAATGTCACATTTCATGATTTCAATTGTTTTGACTGTGGCGTTGTCACTGCCCCCAAACATTTCAGCGAATGCCTTTTTCTTGGTCCGAGATATTGTTCAATCAGTATTCACTAATTAGCTCCACATGGATTGTGTTTCTCAATATGGACATTTAAGTCCTGGAAAATACTTGTTTGATTGTGGTGAGGGAATATAGAGCCCTTTTACAGAGCCAAGTGTGTTGACCTCTGCATAAGGTAATACATTTTGTTTCTGTAACTATTTGAAGCCAAAATAAAATCTAAACATGGGGTTAAAAAAAAATAAACAAAAGACCCATTACTGTTCCCTCCCTTCAGCAAAAATTAAAATAACATTAATAATGATTATAGTCCCTGAATAAACATTCAACGTAGATGTTTACATTTTAAACTTAAAACAGATATGTGAACGCAGTAAGAACTGTGTCGGCATACCTCATAGACCTGCTGAAGCTCAGGGCCGATGTCCCGCTCTCCCCTCAGACTCTGAGTAATGCTCCAGTTTGGAGGGGGAAAGATGACTTTGTCTGGGCGAGAAACACTGAAATAGAAAATCGTTTTTTGTTTTATTTGGGGCAGTTAACTTGGCAGGGCCCACAATGATAAGAAACAATTACAAAATGTTAATGCAGTGATGGAGTGGAAGAGTTGGCATTGAAGCCTCACCCTTGCAAAATGACGTCAGCCATGGCAGCCACCGCCAGCTCAAACAGCACCACCTCACTCTCTGAGTTGTTTGCATTTTTACTACGACAGAAAGACAACATTTTGACAACAAAATGTTAATACAATATCAGTTTTCACAGTTTATCACAGTATGTTATTACATTTTCGTTCAGGTTAAGAGAACAGAAGAGAACAGAAGATTTTTCAGGTAATTATGACATCAATTGGTGCTACTACACTGCTTCAAAATAAAACTAAATCACGAATACACCTGCATAAGATTGTGTTTGGACATCAGAGGACTGGCAGATACCACACATGAATGTACTGTCTGAAAGAAAGTGACCTACCTTCGTATTTGGAGCTCAAACTGTACAGTATTGTGAGTGTCCTTCAGTCTGGGCACCGTGAACCGGAGGCCGGCCCATAACTAGGCAATGACCCACAGGAAACGTACACAATTAATTTCAAGGAACATGAGAAATGAATAATATAAAAAAAACAGAGGAGAGATGTCTGAGTTCATTTGTTTTTTGTTCTTTTTTCCACATACTCAGAACTTTTCTACATGCCAACCGAAGCTTTCAAGAGATCTAAAATAAATGGCCTCCTCCCCCGTATTAACACACAGCTGATTCTATTGGTGGTGATGAAAAGTTGACAAGCTGTTTAAATAATCAAACTGACGCTGGACTCTTTTTATGGCCTTAGATATCCCTTTGCTTTTGGAAACAGGAGATATTCTATTTCTGCATGTTTTATCATGTCAATCCAAAAACATTTTGAGTATGAATTACTTCATGCCAGAGCAATTTGACTTGACTTAATTGTACTGAGACAGAAAAACTGACCAAAGACAACATGCATGACTGTTGACTCTTACACTGGTACCAGACTTCATGGGGTTTCCCAGATCACACAGGAGGTAGCGGGTCTGGTTTTCTGCCTCATAGCTGCACGTCAGCTGAGTCAAGCTCTGGAGAGGACACAAAAACATCAAATCGGAATCCTGGATAACTAAACACATGGCCTTAAAATAGTGTGCCTTCAGTTTTGTAACTAAGACATCTCAGCTTATAGGAGTGTTTGCTTTTAAACATTGCTCTATTTTCAACAACATTGTGCTGTTTTCAACATTGCTCTATTTTCAACAACATTGCTCTATTTTCAACATTGCTCTGTTTTCAACATTGTGCTGTTTTCAACATTGCTCTGTTTTAAACATTGCTCTGTTTTCAACATTGCACTGTTTTAAACATTGCGCTGTTTTCAACATTAAGCTGTTATCAACATTAAGCTGTTATCAACATTGCAATGTTTTAAACATTGTGCTGTTTTCAACATTGTGCTGTTTTCAACATTGTGCTGTTATTAACATTGTGCTGTTATTAACATTGCTCTGTTTTCAACATTGTGCTATTTTCAACATTGTGCTGTTATTAACATTGCTCTGTTTTCAACATTGTGCTGTTTTCAACATTGTGCTGTTATTAACATTGCTCTGTTTTCAACATTGTGCTGTTTTCAACATTGAGCTGTTTTCAACATTGCTCTGTTTTAAACATTGTGCTGTTTTCAACATTGTGCTGTTTTCAACATTGTGCTGTTTTTATCATTGCTCTGTTTTTAACATATTGCTTGTTTTCAACAATGCTCTGTTTTAAACATTGCGCTGTTTTCAACATTGTGCTGTTTTCAACATTGTGCTGTTTTTATCATTGCTCTGTTTTTAACATATTGCTTGTTTTCAACAATGCTCTGTTTTAAAAATTGCGCTGTTTTCAAGTGCTGCTTTATTTGACACCAAAAGGATGAACAAAACATGCTGTGCACTGTTAACAACCAGAGATTTGTTATTTGTGCTTATGAATACTTCAGTAAGTAATAAAGAACTAACACCTGTAAAATCCCTGGCTGAAGTTACAGTGACAGTTGTCTGGCTCACCACATTGTTGCGTGCTATCCCGCTGTAGTCGGCCTCTGGGGGAAGCGCCACGTAGAGCTCGGCCTCGTACGCCCCCCCCTCTCCCTCGTTCCTGGCATTGAATGTCAGACTCAAGGAGTTTTCATCACCCAGGTAAACTTCTGCTCTGTCACTGGGAGAGGAGAACCACAACAAGGTTGTTTACACACAAAAAAGTAAAAGAAGTATATAAGGACGTCCATGCATACAAGTGTGCAAATTGCAGTAACATCTGCACTATTTATGTAATTATAAGTAAAAAATTACATATGAAAAAATATGTATGGCAGTGTGCCAGACAGCACCTCATACCTAAACGACAGAACAGGTAATTTACCATTGACTTTAAAATGTACATATATAACCGTTATATCTAATGGTTGTACAGGGGCAGTTTTCTTCTTTAAAGGGAGACGGTACATAAAAACAAACAATAAGCTTAAAGATGCTAAATGCTCTGTAGAGCTGAGGAAAACCTCAGAATTAGGTGATGATTCCACATGTGTTCAACACTGAGAGCGCCCCCTTTCATGTCACACTAAATCATTTGACCCATTGATAATATACAAATATTGACAAGTGAGGTTTAGATGTGTCTTGAAACTCCAGTGTGGATGTTTTGTTTCAGACACAAGAGGAAAAGTGAATTAAGAAACCAGACATCACAGTGCAACAACTTCATCAACGTATATCATTCAATGTATAAAGTATATACTGTATATACAGTATATATTAGGCCTTTCAGTATTGCTCTTTAACTTCCTTCATTATTTGATCAGTTACTTGAGAAAAGAAAATGTTTTATAGCGAAGATAAAAAATCGCCTTCTGTTGTTGCTTTCATTCTATGAACATTTGGAAGCCGTCATGAGTACCATTTTATGTGTTATAGCATCTTACAAATAATTCTGATGGCAAGGTTTGGTTTATTGCAGGGCGCAAAGGAGGTCTGCACACTTTTGGGCTCCGATTAAATAGTTCCTAACACACTTCCGAAAGTAAAATAAAATAAAACTAAATTAGGATGAATCAAGGTTTCAGCCATGGCTCTCGGAATGGCAATGTTGGTCTGTCGGTCCACCGCTTTGGTCCACATAGAAACATCTTAACATCTATTAGACAGCGCACCATGAACTTCTGAGCGCACATTCGCGGTCCTCAGAGGACCATCTGTCATCAGCAAGTCAGCAAACTTTTTAATTATTCTGGGAAACCACCAGAGGGATTGTACATATATTCGGGGTTATGAACTGTCATGGAATTGGATACACACGTCCGCGTCCTCCGCAGCTTGAATTGTAATAACTAAAGTGATCCCTGAACTTCAGGTAAAAATGTGTCCAATACTGAACAATCAAATACCTGCAAAAGTAACAACATTCCGACCAGCCTCAGTTTGACTCTTTTTTTTCCTCATTGCAAATGAGAAATTGTATGTTTGCCAGCATGATAAACTAAGAAGGCGAACGTGATGTAAATACCTGCTAAACATCAGAATGATGTTAGTTTGTTGACCTCACGGAGCCTCTACTGCATGGTTCTAAACGCTTGTTTTATTGTTTTTTTAAGTAGTATTTCACAAGAGTATCTATTACACAAAAGCCATTGTTATCTACTGCAATTAAAATGAAAATAGTGGCCCACATTTGCAGCCTCCGTTTGCAGGCAGGGTTTCGTTAGTGCTCCCTCTGCTGCTGTGCTCATTTGAAGTGACTCTGTGCAGAGCATGAGCAAAATGCCAGAGAAGCAATTGTAAAACTTAATGAAAAGCAGGGACGTGAAGTCCTTCCAGACAATGCACCTCTGTTTCAGACGGTCCCCGAAGGCCATTTTCTCCTTGCGTATCTGTCCGTGGCTGACCCGGGGTAATGACCCAAATCTGATCACTGTGATTTGTCTCAGGAAACCGACCCCCCCACCCCCCACCCCCGCATTCACAGTGACGCCCCTGTGTGCAAACATACTTTCAGTGAGAGTGATAAATCCTCTCGACACGCTCCCGACTCCAGCTCTCTCTCCCCCCCCCCCCCCCACCCCCCAGCCGCCAAACTCTTTGTGGTGGTAAATTCATGTCTCTGTTGAGCAGAAGGGAGTCTGGTTGAGGATCAGAATTAGGGTTCCTCTTTCATTCCCTGTTTCCCCACCCCCAAACCCACCCGTCTGGACGCAGTGACCCCTCGCTAGGTAAGACAACCACCAGATGATTTTAATTATGCCCGGGCAAGTTTAGCCAATGCAGAGGAAGCGACACGAACAACAACACTCGGCAGATGCTGAGGACAGACAGAAATCCGCAGCGCACGGTTGAGGATGTTAACAACGCAGACTTTTAATCTCTGAGGAAAAATATAACAGTGGACCATGAAGCTCATAACATCATAATTGAAGCCAGGGGTTCACAATTCAAAGCACCAGTGGCAAGGTTGTGAATGTTAAACATCCCACCGTTTGCGAATTCTCAACTAGCAAGACAAAAAAGCGGCGTGTTTCAGAGTGTGTCAGCGAAGGGAAATTCTGTTTCGTGAAAAATGCTGAAACATTGGAGGTTTGGTCCCATGGCGACAAAATGACGATCTTTTGAGTTTTCACAAGAGACTTTTCGCACCGATTGTATTTCTGCAGCTGAGAGAAATCACATGGCCACATAATGTGAAACACTCCTCATAGCAGAGCTGGCTGGGAGGAGAGTGTGTGTGTGTGTGTGTGTGTGTGTGTGTTTGTTCGCTTTGTGAATGGACAGGGACGCAGCCAAATATTATCCCACAAATGTATGGGGTCAGATCAGTCTCAATAATTGCAAATGCACACAGAGAGACTTACAAATGCAAACACAACGATTTACAAATGCGCACAGAACAATTTACAAATATGTTTGATTTACAAATGCACACAGAAGGATTTACAAATAAATTAGACTCACAAATGCACGCAGAACGACGTGTCTGTGTTTATTTATTTGTCAATCGCACTGCATTTGTTTGTGGATTCTTCACATGTGTGTGTGGATTTATGAGACTCCCCTGCCGTAGATAGATCCGCAAATGCGTTTTTTCAACATAGACCTAGCTGTAGCCAATCAGATGTCGCCCTCATTTTCAGCCAATCACATGAGCGCATCTCCCCCTCCCCTCCCCACGGGGCTGCCAGCGTTACAGTTGCGCAATTTGCAGAGGGATACACAATTAATGTACACCCCCACCCCCATTGTTGTAAGTCATTGAAAGTTCGGTATAATCTTGTAAATCTTGTAGAAAATCTTAGTGCGGCACGAATGACGCGAATAGAGCGAAGCGAAAAGTTCACCCGCTGTCATTCAGACGTCGTCGGTGAAAGTCACCGAGCTGTGTGAGCCCACGGGTGATGTTGTGTATAAATATATATATATGATATTAATGTTATGAACCCAAACATGAGGGCGTTAGATGTTCCGACGTTTATGGGATGTCCACAACAAGTATAAAGCAGAAATAGTGGATGACGGAAGTTATAACTGTTTCCACGGAGTAAAGCCACGGAAATAAGCCACGCCCCTCTAAGGCGCAAATAAAGCGAATTACGCTCATGTGATTGGTTGAAAATGAGGGCGACATCTGATTGGCTACAGATAGGTCTGTTTTAAAAATATATATATTTGCGAATCTAGCCACGGCAGGGGAGTCTCATAAATCCGCACACACATGTGAAGAATCCACAAACAAATGCAGTGCGATTGACAAATAAATAAACACAGACACGTCGTTCTGCGTGCATTTGTGAGTCTAATTTATTTGTAAATCCTTCTGTGTGCATTTGTAAATCGAACATATTTGTAAATTGTTCTGTGCGCATTTGTAAATCGTTGTGTTTGCATTTGTAAGTCTCTCTGTGTGCATTTGCAATTATTGAGACTGATCTGACCCCATACGAATGAGGATAAATGATTAATCATTACTCGTGTGAAATCCTTCCTCTACATGCTGTAAACACTGTCCTATCATTTGTGTCTTAAACTGCTGCAAGTCACAGAATCCTGTTTGTTTGTCTGAATGTCATTACCACGCTCTTTGTCTTTGATCGTCTTTCACCAAACTCACTCTTTCTCTCTCTGCATAAGGAACACCACAGTAACAATACTTGTGCTCCGTTGCTTACCTTTTTCCCATCAAAACATATTATATTTATCCTCGAGGCTTACAAAAAACGTGTCTGAAAGCATTCACGTCCTCATAAAACTTTGGAAAAGTTGACTTTTCAATATTATTAAGGCTGTTGATATATATGTATTATGCAGACCATAATGATCAGTGGGATAACATGGAACCATCAAACCATGGACAACTGGGATGACCTGGTAGCCTTATAGGCAAGGCACACGGCAACTGCAACATCCATGTTGGACTCTGGCCGTGGGATCTTCGCAAGTGCTTCGAATTTAGTAGAGACCATAATATCCCGACCAACATCCAGCGACTACTGAATTGTCCCTCTCAATAATTTTGATCAAAACAGCTGATCTAATGCAGTCACAAATTAGCAAAACAACAATGACGGAGTGCTAAAGCCACTAAAAGTAATCAGAGACTTAGAGAATAAATTCATACTATTATAATATGATGGGGCAGCTTAGTGTCGCTGTCTCTTCAAGTCTCCCGACTCCAGATGTTTCTTGCTGAAAAGCTTGCGGAGGCAGCTGTGAGCTGAACTTTATCAGAGGTGGTGACGTTAACATTTAGACAATGAGCCACACGATACTGGGATTCACAACTAATCAGAATTGTTAGTTTCGTTTTCCCACCTCGGATAAACGGCGGCGCACAGCAGCTTCCCAAAACTTTCCCAAGCAATTCAAAGGCCAGAGTCTGAAGGGAATACTTCCATATCAGCAGAGCAATAATGTAATGCAAAGCAGACTTTAGGGTACGTCGCTTTCTTTCTTTAAATATTATGACTATATTTTTAGAGCAGAAGAGAAAACCAATATGTGGGACATGTTTGGAATGTGCAGTTTTGAACATGAGCAGAAGTCTTGCTCAAACACATAGGAGTTAATTATAATATATTTGTATAATACAAATGGTCAACTGCCGCCTAACTTAATGAAAAGCCTAAAATAAATGAAGCTATTTCCACCATAAATATGGAGGATGAACAAAGTGTTGGACGCTCAAACTTTTTGTGTGTCCCTCCACACACACATGTTGAAATAAAACCTACACCCTTTGATCTTTGTCTTACCCCAATTTCTCCTCATGTCCCTCAACGCAGCGGCTGTTAAATAAAGGCTATACAAATAAAAGTAGAATGTCTCTGCAGTTATACACCAATCAGCAGAGACAACACGAGAAAAGACAACACAGTTTATCATCACGTCATTAATTACAGCGGCCTCATTCAGGCGTACATTGTTCCAAAAAGTGGGGGAGACCAAAAACAGATCAAAAAGAGGGAACATTTGATTGCTAATGAATGCTAATGTCGCTCTGGGTCTGCTGAATGTGTAAACCGACAACTGTTTGCTAACACCCGAGCCATATCAACTTAATTTCAAGTCCACAGCTTATTCGACTTCCCTGCATTGGTCAAAATAAGTAAATCAATACTGCATTGAGTGTGTGTTGTGGTTCCAGTAAGTGCTGTTTACTTTGTCTATTCAGCCAAGTCTGGAACTTCTGCTCATGCTAACTATGCACTTCTTCTTGCGTTTATTCCCCACTAACTAGAAACATAACATGCATCAATTCAAATGCAGCAAAGGAGAGACCCGCCGGTGTGTGTTTCTCATGACAAATGAGAGAGCTTGCCTCGGAATAGCTTGAATTCAGTCACGTATGGGGGAAAACTGTTTAGCAAAGCCCGACTGGAGGGTTTAAGTTGTGTTTGTTGAATCAGGTAAAGTAATAGAGGGGTGACTTCCTCTCACCCGTAAACAGCCAGCTTGAGGTCAGGGACGCAGATGTTGTCCTCTCCGCAGTCCAGTTGAATCTGGGCCTGAGGAAGGGAGAAGGAATAGAGATAAATCGAGGGAAGGGGGATGGTTATGATGGGTGAAGAAGAGATAGGGGTACCAGGGAGTGGGGGTCCAAAGGTATGGAGAGAGAAAAGCTCTTGAGGAAGTGGATGTTTACAGAAGCGGCCACACTGCTTGTGATTTAATGAAAGGATAAGTGAGGATATACAGTATACATCTCCTCCATACATGCACAAAACTGTAACAATATTTGCGACAACCAGATGCCGGGCCCATGTGAGCGCAGCATCCTTTCATGTTTGCGGGATGAAAGTAATGTGTGCTTTGCATGTGGGAAAACAATGAAAAGGAAGAATAGAGAAAACGTGGTGATGGATGATGTATTCCATCCAAGCAAGGGTTGCATTTTTGCGGAACAGCCTCGATCACAAGGAATTGAAAACCTCACATTTAAAAGAGAGTTGGGCTTAATCTGAGTTTGAGTCTTCCGTGACAAATGACTTAAACCACAGACTAAAAACCACAGATTTGGAGGCATTGTTTTTTTCTGCAGTGCGTCCCTTCAGATCTCTCCACCATTCCTCTCAAGTAGCTTCACAGTGTCATTGTTGCCATACCCTCATCTCTCCGCCATATGGGAAACATTAAGATTACCAAAGAATGCTACAAAGAGCAAAGAATCGGCCTGGCAATGGTTAACGGTGTCTCAGTGGAGATTCCTCATTCTAGTCCCCGGTTTACATCCACTCAGGACTCAGGAGGCTATCTATTGCTCATTTAACACCAAACAGACAGGATCACACGCGCTTTGTAATAGACTTAAGATTAAGTGAGGACTCCCGATTTATCTTCCCTCCCCTCCGACCACTTCTCATCTCTTTTTTACTTTCATCTCTTCATCTTCCCATATGTTTGATCCATGTTTCCCCTCCAGCTTTAAAGCAATACACCCCACGGTTGGCCTGTTGGTCAACTTCAAGATGTGAATTGATGAAAACACGGGCCTCAAAATCAGACCTGGAAGACCACTGGCTATGGCGTTACATCATAAACCATATTAAATGTTCGGGCACAGCCAAATTAATAACGTGAATAAAGAATCGTAATAGTTCGATTTTTTACAGGTTGGAATTGTTTTTATCAAACAGTATCTGCTTAAACATTTGTAAGAAAAAGTATCATTAACTTAATGAAGCTCCTGTACTGTACTTGTGAAATAACGTGTTTAAAAATTGTTGGCAGATATGAAAGATCTAACATCAGACTACTTTCGACTATATTCCTGGAGAGAAATCCAAGGGCTTCTGGGAAAAGAGTGATCTATTCCAGAGAATATTTCAAATCACTAGAAAAACCTTCAAACCGAATGGGTGTGCAATTTGAATCCTGTGCAGAAAGACAGACTTTGCCAGCATTAATAAAGCCCTACCATGCAGAGAGAGGCAATTATGGAACGGAAATACATGAAATGGCTATTAGTGAAAAAAACAGTTATAGTCTGAATATTGGGGGATTGATACCACAAACATCTAAACTGTAGGTGCAGTCAGCATAGTGGCCACACCCAGCAATGATTTAAAAGGGCTCAATACGGAATTCAGAGCATATCTATTGCCTCTGTAAAAGTTCAGAGAATCTCGAGCTGCCTGGTGTTTGGAAGAAAACGTGATTTTCAGCTATGATTCATTTTCTACAATCCTTTATTTTACTGAACTGATTACCTCTGGATGGGCTAGAAATAGTCAGATCCATCCCATTTCAATGCGCTGGGAGAGACAGAGCTAATCATATTGTCACTGTGGAGCTGAGTTTCAGTCCACACAATGCAAACTGAAGTGTTAGTATGAAGCATCGGGGCCCACAGTCTACTTGGAACCCCCGCTTAAGCTAACTGATTTCTTTCACATAAGGAAACCGAGGAAGAACAACAACAGATTCAATTCACAGTGTTGCCTTCAAGGCTCTTAGCCAGGGGGAAAAAGCGGATGTATGCTGTCAAAACAACAAGTACATGATGTACATGCTAAAGCAGCCCACATCGCACTCACATCACCTTATATCGCTCTCATAAACATGTGCACGTTTTGAGGCTCTGGCTCTTGCCTGGTGGATGGAACAACATACATAAACAAACTGCAACCAGATGTCTGCGAGCGGAGCGCCGCCCTGCCCAAATGGAGCTGTCACCTCCCCCCCCTCCGTGTTTTTTTGCAGAGCCATGACTCGCCAGTCCTCCGTAAACCTTCCGACTCGTCACATAGGAAACATTACCAGTGGAGACCGGAGTGCCATTAATATGCTCACGCTCTGCCAGGGCTAAACCTAGACCTTGAACCATTAGGGGGTTTTGGCAGAGGGGGCCTTACTTTTGATGTCAATGTCCAAATGGGGCCTGTAACCTCCATCTGCGTCATTCAAATAAATTCCCAGTGTGCACAATGTAAACGTTGGGAGATTTGTGCTGTGGTTTGGAAGGTGGACTTAAACCTGCATAGCAGGCCTGCAGACACCAACTGTGTTTGTAAACGCCATTCGTTTTTAGATTGTTTGGTCGCGTTTAGTGAAAGTATTCATCATGCCATCTGTCATGCACGCTCTCTACATTGGGAAGCACCGCGGTGACTATCCGCTTAGTTCGAGGCGTGTGGCCATATACTGTAAGTGGTGTGGTGTAGATGTTCAGTGTGGTGAATGTTGTGCATAGATGCAGTTGACAACCCTACAGAGAGATACACAGGTTTAATCTCCCATAAAGTATCAAAAAACACAACAGCGCTTTCCAGATTTTCATCTTTTATTTCTGACGTACATTTATTGCACGTCACATTCAAGCAGCATACACTGTAAATGCAAAACAATATAACTTTTGAATATCTAAAATACAGAAATAGCAACCGAAACCCAAACTTTTAATGCAGATTATTTATTAATTTTTAAATGACGCCACGTTAAAGTTACACTCAAAGATCTCAATTTCGTTCTCTTTGGCGGCACCTGTAGCTATAAGCGGTATCGCGACATGTATACATCTAATAATAAATTGTCCGGAATAAATGTCCGGTCATCGTGTGCAGTTAAAAATAATGCTAAAATACCAGTCAGTTATGTCATTAAAAAAAAATCTTCATGAAATGTTTTTAAGAGGTTTGGAGCCCATTGTTATATGGAATATGATTTGACGTGATGATCACTGAAAGCCAACTCCCCTTTATGGTCTATTTGGCTCTAAATTATACCAAAATATAATAAACAAACATTATGCTGTATTGAAGAAGACTTGAAACTAGAGATTAAGACCATAAACTCATGCTTAAAATGTTAACTAGGGAATAAATTAAGAGAGAAGTAAGGTCATTTTCTCAAGGACAATCAGACTTATTTTTGCTACCGGAGGAGTCGACCCCTGCTGGTCAGTAAAGAGAGTGTAAGTTTCAAGACATTTACGCATTGGCATTACTCCGCCTGATTTACACTTGGTATCAATATGTGTCTCCGGTGTCCACATTGTGATACGATTGTAATACAAATTATTGTATCAAAATGTTAATGTCCACAGATGTTAATGGAAGATGCATGATGGGGTAAATACACATACCTTCCGCTCTATATGCTGTTCTGTCTCATAATTCAGGATTGGTCTGAGGCCATGCCGGTCCACTGGGGCATGAGGATCCAGACTGAAGTTAAGGCTGATGAAAATGGGGGAGAGTTTGTCCCGAAACTCCTCTTCGCTCTGCAACAGAGAGAGATGCAACCACGTGAGAGACTGATGTGAATTACATTTGTCATCTGCCGTCCCCAAGAGTTGAATAAACTGTCTGGTGTTTTTAATGCCTGCTCTCAGAAATCTGAAAGAAGCGGACACTAACAATGACGAGCAAAAAGGATTCCATTCCTTTTACTGCTGATAATTGGGAAACCCTCTTCCAAGTAAATGTCCGAGAAACAAAATCAAAAGCAGAAGCAGATGTTCAAAGAGCATTTATTGGACTAAGTAGGATGTGGTTTGTTTTCAGTTGGCGTTCACACCAAAAGCAGTGCAGAGTAGATCAATGCACAGACGAGAATGTTTGCGAATGAAAAAAATTCGCCCGACGCTATGTTGTGAAAGCCAATCAGCGTTGAGACGCTCCTCCCGTCATAACTTACCGCCTGCCGTTAGTGAATCTAACTGGCTTCTGCTACTCTAGTAGCGCTGGAAGTGGGAGTCATTCAGACGTAGTCGGTGAAATTCACCGAGCTGTGTGAGCCTACAGGTGATGTTATGAACCCAGACACGTGGGCGTTAGATGTTCTGATGTTTGTGGGATGTCCACAACAAGTATAAAGCAGAAATAGTGGTTATTTCTTCCATGTGGATGGCAGAAATGATAACTGTTTCCACGGAGTAAAGCCACAGAGATAAGCCACGCCCCATCTGAGGTGCGAATGATGCAAATAAACCACAAACCGCAAGTAAACTCAAGTGAGTAAAGCGCTTTTGGTGTGAACGCAGCATAAAATGTGACACAAACTCTGTTTCACCAGCCACAGCAATTTAGCCCCTTCAAAGAGACAGTAAAAAGAAGAAACAGTGTACAAACAGACAAGTGTTGACTGTCAGTTTCTGCTCAAAGCATCTCGTAATGCGGCATCTAAGCATATGACTCAACTGCTTTTGGCAGGCATTCACTTTGATCAGGTCACCGCTGAGTGATGAGAAGATTGGTACTGTACTGGTACCTCAAATAGCACTTCAAACAGCAACTTCAAGCCCCGTCTATTAGATAATGACTTTTAACCTTTGCCCTACCAGTTAATCACATTCACCTGGTGCTGCAGATGCAACACCGTCTCTGATGCGACGGCTCAGATGAAAACAAAGCGAGCGCTCTGGCTCCCGAGGGCCAAGGTTAACAAAATGCACAGCCTTGAGACGTTCGTCCCGAAAGTTAGACTTTTGAGCTCTATAGCGCGGCGACGTAAAAAACATTCGAGGGAAATGTAAAGGAAACAAATTGAGTTTCGAGAGACGGCCGGCGTGACTGACCCGCAGGTAGATCCTGGCGTCGTGGCATAGGCGCTCTTCGTTGGTGAGGCGGAGGGTCTTGTGCAGACTGGGACGCTGGGTGTCCAGGAACAGGATCCTCCTGATGGAGTCCTTCTGGTGCTGCTTCACACTGTCCAGCTGAACCTCCACCACAAAGCCTTGGAAAGATACACATGTACGTGCTCACAAAGTAAGAAAACGTACGTCTACATATGTGGCTGAATTAAACACTAAAATGAATGCAAATGTAGGCCACATCCACACAGACATGTTACACGAGTGGCTCACCACGTGCAAACGCACACACATAGATTGGTAACATTTTTTATGGTAAAGCCCCTCCATCTTCCATTTTCTGCTCTCTGTGCAGTATACAGAGGAATTTGCTGGGACCCACATGACGACGACAACTATGCAGAGAACACAGACAACACGCACCGTCGAAGTAAGCACACACACACTTCTTCTAAACTGCCGGAGCCCACCGAGTTACCCTGTGTTTACATGATTGCTCTTTTATCTTGATCTTAACTGCCAAATTGACCACAGTGAGGTCCGGCATACTTGTGGCAACACAAAGAAAGCAAGGTAATAGGAACCATCTGTCTGTGTGTGTGTGTGTGTGTGTGTGTGCGTGCGTGCGTGCGTGCGTGCGTGCGTGCGTGCGTGCGTGCGTGCGTGCGTGCGTGCGTGCGTGCGTGCGTGCGTGCGTGCGTGCGTGCGTGCGTGCGTGTGTGTGCGTGCGTGCCTCACCTAGAGGAGAGGGGAGGTGCTTTCCATTAGCTAGCAGGCAGAATCCGATGCTGACACTGGAGGTTGAACACAAACAAAAAATATGGGGGGAAAAACTTAAGCACTGAGCTTTTACAGATGTGTTTACACTGATTTGAGGTACTTCTGTACAGCCTTTTTTTATTAAAAATGTATACTTTTCACAAGACTAAATCCAATGTTTGATACCGCGTATGGTCGACTATGTTATTCTGCAATAGCCATTCTATTTGTTTCAAACTCGTTAATTACTTCTCTCTATCGTATTTTTTTATTGGTAGTGGCAGAGTCTGCCATCCCCATGCTGGATTCAGATTGCCCCGTGTAAACACAAGGGATTTACAGAAAGGGATGGGGCATGTAATCCAGCGAGTCATCTTTATCTCAGTGACCTCAGCCTCAGTGTTCACTGTCTCTAAGCTCTCTAAAGTTGTGCTCATATTTCTGTGCACACGTGGCTTGAACAGCTGCGAAGGCGTTCCACACATGCGCACTAGAGATCTCCTACTTCCTGCAGTTTACATAGATTTCTGTCCAGAATGTACGAAATTGTTATAATTAGCATATGAATTGAGTCTGGAATCCCCGAACTCCAAACACAGATGTTCACATAAGAGCCTGTTTTCGACAGGTCTTTACTATTTCCTCTATGTAGATCAGTCACTGTGTTATGTATTATGTGTATTGATGCAAACATTCAACTTTGGTTTGTGTTAATAGACAAATACTGTATTTACTGTTCTCTATTTAAAAGGTAGCGTTGCTGCTAATAGGTCTCCGTTCCACGCGTATTTGTTCATGATGTGTGTTTAAACTAATATCTACAATACACAGGTTTGTTCAGTGATGAGTGGCCCCCAAACCAAAACCTGCTTAGGGCCCTGAAACGACTCGGGCCGGCCCTGCATTTACAACATGAAATATGCAACCTGTTTACCTTTTTAGCACTTTCCTTCTCAGATGCGGGCAGACATCACCCCCCATGTTTCAAAAGTGTCAAACTGGCAAAACACAGGTTGGCTTTTATCGCCGAGCAGCCATTAGAAAGCTCAATGGGTTTGATCATAATCATAATCATTCATCAACCCAAAAAAAGACAAAAGTAATTTTTGGCAGTGAGCTGCTGGATCACCAAGGTAACCAACTATATACTATGTCCTGCCATCCTGTAGTCGCACCGTGGATCACAGCAATGGATTACTACTGCTACCCCTGTTGTATTTCTAGTACTATACTATATCAAGTATTAAACCACACTTGCTATCACCACAATAACCACGGGTGTCACCAAATTCCCCCGGCATTGAAATCTTAGGAGTCACAACTGTAAAGTATTAAAAATTGTTGTTGTTGGGGGTTTTTCAAAGCAGACGCATACATGTGAATATGTGCGTGTTGGTATAAACGCTCACATGAAGGGAGGGTTCCCCTCATGGAGTCTTGTCGATTCCAAACGAGAAAGTTACAGCCCTTTTTCCAACCTTTTTACTCTTAATAATGGCACTCTCGTCACCGTTTTGTCTTCCCATATGACCGCTCCACCTTTCTCCCACTTCCTCTCCTCCGCTCCGCTCATCTTCTTTTTGTATCCACGGTAGCGAGAAAAAAAAGCATTCAGACTTTAAAAAAACTAAAACGCCAGCCAGGTTTGGCAACCACCTCTTCCGGCGGTCTAAAAATATTCCAGGATTAATACGACGGTTAGAGTGATCTTGCGCAAAGAGCTTGAGATTTTCATTTTCCCTTCTTCTTTTTTTCCCCCCACTCTGGATCGAAGAATACTGCAGTTCAGAGCAGCTTGGACAGGAAACCGGCAAACATGAGGTCACTTGACATTCTCGTGAGGTAAAGTTTAGAAAGTTGGAAGTGGACTAACATTTGCAAGACTTTCCATGTTCTGTTATTCTCAGAGAGCTCTTTAACCACTCCCAAAAGTCTTCATCTTTTTGTTAAACAACTCAAAGATATCTCCGCTTCCGTGACAACGACTGTATGGTGGGTCAAACAGTGCATAATCTTTCTCATAAGATATAAGTGAAGCAGAGCTTCTTTTTTTTTTAAGGATAATAGTCGACGTCCATACCAAGACACAGAGACGGTTTCATTCGCCGTGACCAGCTCACAAGTCTTCTCCTCCTGGTTGAACATGGTCGGCTGCACCGTCAGAGACGCACTGGTGCTCACTATTGGCCGGGCCCTGATTGGAGAGACGGACCACAAAACAGGTCAGATTAAAAAGCAAGGGTGTATATATCTGACACCACACTCCTACATGCCTTAACATACCTGTATAGCACCGCTTTATCAACCCCAAAAGCACCAACAACTAGATCTGCAGGAATGAAAAGAGAGTTCAGCGAGGACATCGGAGAAGAGGGTAGTGTTGGAAGACGATAATGTATTTTACAGTACCTGGATAGCCGTTTTGGTCCAGATCTCTGTTGCCTCGCAGGGCGAAGCCAAAGCTGGCTGGGAAAGAACTGGAAGCCCATTGGCCAGAGAGAGTCTGAGTGGGCGTGTCCATCAGGCCTCCAGCGTGACCATTATAAATGAGGACCAGTCCATGCTGCTCGTCTCCTCCGTAGGGACAGCCGACGGCCATGTCTGATTGTAAACAGCCACAACACATGGTGTGAATCTCATTTCTTTTTTTCAAATACGGTGTATATAAACCATATATAGTAATGCAGGGATGACGTATCAAGAAGTTAGCATTGCACTGGTTCCCTCGACAAAAAGCCAACGGGATTTTGGATTATTGCAGAAAGTAAGCTCTATGACAAACGCATGTCCATGATACTTACATGTTTAGTTCAGCAAGATAGTTTTTTCACAAATGGACACCACTTTTATGATTTTGAGAGCACAAATGCAATCAAGTGAATCACTAATGTCAAGCTATAAACGAACCTCTCTTGACTTCACCTCACCATCACTACGCTAAATGCAGACTAGCTTAGTACTCTCATTTAGCCATTCATTAGCAACCGGTTTGATTTGAAGACTTATCGCTGCAGCACTGTATATATACGTATATATATATATATATATATATATATATATATATATATATATATACACATATACATCTACATCTACATTTTATATATGAAGCTTGCATGCAAAGCAGCTAACAGTAAATTGAGCTCAATGTACTAGAAAAAAGTACAAACACTGACTGCCACTGGCCACGGTAGGACTGGTGGTTTTGTGGTCCAGCAAAACAAATTCACTGATTATTGTGTTGTTTTTCGCTTTGTTTTATGGTGATTTACTTCCTAAGACTTTTGCTGAATCCCTATTGAATGAAACAAAGGGCCCCCAAATTTCAGAAAAAGCTGAACATTTGATGGTTCAACCTTCACCAGGAATTTCTTTTTCCTGCTTAATATTTTATATAATTAAAATGTATTGAATATCTTTCTATTTCCCCATTAAGAAGCGATAACTTTGTTATAGAATGAACAATTAATTAATCTGCTGACTATCTTCTTGTTAAACCAGTTATTCATTTTGTTAATACAATGTCAACAAAATTGGGGAAATTCTTCATTAGAACGAAGCCTATTCTAGATGTTCACATGACTTTTAGCTTAATAAATATAATGTGAAATATATGTTGAACTACAATACAAACCCACGCTTTGTGCCGCACACCTACCGTTGAATCCATCCTGGTTGAGATCCCCCAGAGGAGCCAGCGATGTGCCGAACCGGCTGAAGGCCTGTTGACCAAGGAGGTGGGACTGGCTGGGCTCCAGCAGCAGAGGGCCCTTCTGGAGGTACACATACACCTTACCAAGCTCCTCCAGACGCCCATTCACCCCTCGACGCATGAACATCGGAGCTCCCACCACAAGGTCATCCAAACTGGAGAGGGAAGCAAAGGAAGGAGACACATAACAGGGACGAAGGCGGAAGGAGAAGAGGAACTATTGGGGTATCGACAAAAGACAAAGAGGGATATTTATATCATATTTTAGGGCCAAAGTGTTTAGCAGTGAATTAACATTCTGTTTTCCCTATTAAAATTTGACACCAAATCATCTTTTGTGTTGAAAAGAAAATCATTTTATTCCACTTTCACAAGCTAATCTGAGCAGATTGGGCTTTTTGTGAGGGAGGTCTTAAAGAGACAGGCGCATAAATGCAGTGTTTTGCACACAGGGTGAATACAGCAATATTGAGACAGACAGTAAATACTGTTTTTTTTTAAAGTGTGTAAACATGTAGAAACACAAAATTCAAGTATGAACCCTTCAAGGATCTCCACTAGTATTTACTGTAAAATGATGTTCAGCTGCACAGCACAGTTGGCTAAAGAAAAGTGAAGGTTTCTTGTTGAAAATTGCAGACTTTAGGAGTGATGAACATGGCTAAAAATATTGTGAGTATGTCTAAATTGATAGCAATACAAAAAGACTGACTAAAAGCATATATAATACAACTACCATAACATGTTCAAATCAAATACACTTTAAATGGTTTTCCCTGTGAAAGGTTATTTTTTGGGAGTTTTACCTGATCCGATGTGAGGTCCTTGGAAAGGGATGTTGTATGTGATTGTAAAGCCCTCTGAGGCAAATTTGTAATTTGTGATATTGGGCTATAGAACATAAACTGAATTGAATTGAATTGAACTGTATATGCCACATTTAGAATCAGTAAGTAGTCATTTGTAAAGCTGCACTGAAACCATAAATTGTTTTTTAAGTGAAAATGAAAATGAACTTTAGAAAAAGAGGAACCACGGACAGAATGAGAGCGTTTAAAGATATTTTTATGACACACTGGAGAGTGACAGAGTGACAGAACTAAAACATGGGGAACTTCCAAAAGGTCATTCTAACTGTTTCAGTGACCTCATCCTTCACTTTTAGTCTCATGTTTCTTTTTACATTTTTCCACTTCCTCTTTCACCTATTTTGTCTCCACATACTCGTTTTCTTGCCATCACATGTCCCACCGTCTACTCACCCATCGTTGTTGACGTCGGTGGCTGCCACCGCGTAGCCGAAGTAGGATCCCATCTGGAACGCATTACAAACAAGACCCAGTTAGCCTGTAATCACACCACAGTGTACAGATCCCTCTCTTTTCTCTAATGTTCTCTTTTTTCTTCTTTGTAGCCTCCACCACCACCACCCACAGGCTTTCCTCCTCAATCTCTCAATCCCACGGTCCCCTGGGGTCTCCTCTTCACCCTTTTCATGAAGCTCAGTGTTTGAGCTTCTGAGGAGAAGTAGGGGGTCCGAGGGATCAAACTCCTTTAAAACTCACACGTGGGCCTTGGGTTTTTCTGGTTTAATTTCATACCACGTATGATAAATTAGGGTCATGTTACACTTCTTGGGGTGACCCTCACTTCAAAGTGATTTGTAGCGATACGCAGGAATGAGTTTGGAGACCCTTATGAAAAGAAAGACTGTTGTCTTCCTGTCTCACACATGCAAAACAGCTCGTATCGATATAA
This sequence comes from Cyclopterus lumpus, assembly GCF_009769545.1. Lineage (NCBI taxonomy): Eukaryota > Metazoa > Chordata > Actinopteri > Perciformes > Cyclopteridae > Cyclopterus > Cyclopterus lumpus. The sequence goes on along the minus strand of NC_046970.1, from coordinate 6,824,000 downwards.
GTCAAACCGAGGCTCAGGACAAAGTTCAAATTCCCTGTAGGAGCACTGCTTTGCCTGATCCATTCACACTTAGAAATATGATCACGACTTCCTATAGAGCTGAACCACCACTAATGTTCATCTGAGGTGAGGTGAAATCAGCAAGCTTAGGAAAGTTGCCCACAGGTCAGTTTTCACAGTCATGAGCCGTATTTCAGTATAAACATATGGTTTGTAATAGAGCTAGCAGTAGGCAGCTGTTAGCTTAACTAGCTGATAATCATAGTGGAGAATTAAGCAGCAGTTAGCATCTAAAAGCTATCCAGTCACAGATATAACATTAACACGATCAGCTAAAGAGCCAGAGATTTCCCTCAGGAGGTGGTGGGGAACAAAGTAGAGCTAAAAGGAGAATGAATAACTGTTTGCTAACCCCTTCGCCATATCAGCTTTATAGGGTGAAAATACTGTATGTCAATGTTGTGATAACCTATTATTCTGCTGCCCAGTTGCCGAAAAATTGCTAATGCAGCTTTAAATGGATCTAATTGTGCTCGCTAGCATTGCTGACCGAACTAAAGCAGAAAAAAAGAAAATCCACACTGATAGAAAATACTATTTTGAAATTAGCAGACAAGACATTAATGAGCAGTGTCCAACCGATTTTATTGAGAAAAGATTTATAGATAAATTAAACCAATAAAAATGGTAATTAAATACCTTTAAAACCAAGATACTACACATTAATTATCCTCAAATCTAACAGAACCAGCGGAGTCCGGCTCATTGACTTGCTACTTTTCCCGTAATGGTCTCATAGCCTTAGTATGGCAAAATCCCTGACGCCTGACACATTTCTATTCTCTCATATATTGTCATCTTATCGAATAACCTAAGTATAAAGTCTGCACATTGGACACAACGTGGGTTGCTGAGCAAATGAAACATGGCCCGAGGAGAGAAAATAATAGTTACCGGTCTTAACAAATGACTAAATGTGATGTTTTGGTCAACAAACAAACAGGCCTCTTGCACAAATCCCCTCTGGTGTGTTTTCGCAGCTGACTCGTATTACACAGTCCATGAGGGACCAGCATTCTCCCAAAGAGAGCAGAGAGTCCATGAGCCAGGAGTTTACCTCAGACCACTATCACTGTGACTTATCAGTTTACTCAGCGTCCTCCGCACTGAGACTGACACCTCTGAGCAGTCGAGGATGACCTCCCACACTGAAGACACACACACACACACACGCTTTCCCATGTGTGCATTGTCACATGCTCTTACATATTGCAATTCCTACACAATGAAGCCTTTTTAAATTACACAAAAAACATACCTACAAATATGTTTCCCCATATTGTATCTGCCATGTCTCAACTTAAAAGGTTAGGTTCACATTTTTTCAAGTTTGTCAATTTATTCAAATGCTGAATGTTCATTGAAGGAGTTTTTGATCTCCATAATCGTTCCTACTGCCAGTGCTGCCTGTGAAGAGAGCCCTTCCTAAATAGATTTCAATGTAAGAGATGGGGGACAAAATCTACTGCCCTTGTTCTGTGTAAATATACATTCTTAAGTTGACCCAAAGCTAATATGAAGCCTTCAGCGATCTAAGTTCGGCCAACCAATTGGATAACTTCCAAAGCAACAGTCACATTAGTACCAAATTCCTGCATTGTTTTTGCCACAGCTCAGTATTGAAGTAAGGTTTCCATCCACCAGTTTTTAGGCTCATTTTGGGATTGAAAATTACAAAAACATTTGAATTATTGCGAAACATTGTTTTGTTTCCCTGGTCTAAAAAAAAAGTGCAATGGAAACAAGATGTACATTAAGCATGTGACTTGAAAAGGAGGAGACATGAAACCAAGAACTACATATTTCCATCTTGTCTTACATGGTATACCATAGCTTCCAACAGGTTGGAATGCTACTGATTGAATTACTTCATCTCATTGCTCTTCTTCAGCAATGTTTTAATGGCACCCAACAAGAGAATTATAGCCACAAACCGATTATCTTAACATGTCAAACTGCTAATATTCACATGACAGTAGTGGATGATCATAGCATATACCGGAGACACCCACTGTAGCAGGAACTACCACAAGAGAGTTTTGAGTGCTTTGCCAGGTGTTAATATGTGTGTCTAGGCATAGGACAGATCTTCAACATGATAGCGTTGCAACCGTGCGAGATACAGCGACGGAACTTTACAGGTGGGTAGTTGAGATCAAATCGAAGGGCAAGTTGGAAGATGGGTGTGGTCCGAGCAAGAGCGGCAAAAGTATAGGGGTAAGAAGTAACAGGCCTAAATATGACTAAATACTCAGCTAGTTTGCTGACAAATGCTGCCACTCCTCAGTACTTCCCATTTCAAAAGCACATGCTGAATCAATACAGTGACAACATGGACACAGTGCCGGTCTGCTGTTTTCTGGGTTTGATTTGCAGCTTTTAGAAACCATGAGCTGTGCATACTGTAAGCTAGACCTCTGACCCTGATATAGGCCTCCTCTCCACGGGGCAAATTCCTTCACCTCCAACCCTCGTTGTACCCTCGTTGTACCCACGTTATGAAAAAAAGGATAGCCAGGCTATTACAAAAATAATCCTGCGTCCAGATGTGCACATACCTGCTCCCCTGTCAAGTTGACCAGAGACGTCAGATCCCTTCCATTTAATATTGATACCTATATGGAGATGGGGAAAAGTCATTGTGTGAGTATACTGCACGTCAATGCTTTTCATGTTTAGTCGACTGTTTGCACTGTGAAATGGTGTAATGTAAAAAAATGTCGGGGCTCCTTACTACTCCATACAGCATGAGTCCTTTTGGAACTCCTGTGACGAAATCTGTAGCAGGGAAAGCAAGAGGCAAAAGGTTGGGAGGGCTAGGAACACCGATAACTAGGAACCGTTGTGACCAACCAACAAAAACAAGATCTTTCTTTTTTTGGGTATTTGGGCCCACTAAATGTTCCCGCTTCCTGAAAGACTGCCAAACTCAAGGCTTCAAAAACATTAGCAGTTAAACATTAGACAGAGCATGTGTTGGGGGTCAGCAAACCCTGTACTCAGCCATGCATTGTGTCTCTCTGTACTGTAAATATGACCCTCACCTTCATCATCATCCCCACTGAACTCGCCACCAGCTACAGAATAACCTGCAAGAGCAATGAAGAGTGTGAGTGAGAGAAAACAAGTTACCTGATAATAATAATGAATATAAGTAATAATACCAACACGTACACACATTTCACAGCCACTTTCCTTTAGTGTGGCATTTAAACCTCAGGCCATGCAGTATGAACGTTTGAAAGAACATAAGAGCAAATATTGCTTTTTCTACAAACAGAAACATATGCCCTGAGGGTAGCGCTACAGAATCAAGTTGCCATAATCATACGTTGCTATGTCCAGCTTGTGCATGATTGTGCTGTCTATTTAATGGGAATTAAATTTGATTGTGCCATACAGAGTCTTGAGTCATGTCTTAAGTTATGTGTTTGAGACGACTATTTTGGCCTGATAGTGGAACAAGAGGAAAGGTCGCCAGCAATTTCATTGCATAGTTGTTGTTTTTTCAGTTTTATGTGTACACAGTTGACAATTCAATGTGAGTGTGGTGTTATTGGAAAAGTCATGGAGTTTCAAAACTGAAAAGAATTCTTCCTCTGTGGTGCATGAATATGATTGAATTTTAGGAAGATTTTTTAGTTTGGCCTGATGGTGGCACTTGAAGCTAGTGCATTCAGGAGGTTCTAAATGTTGCCAAATTGAATTAAATCCAAATGACTAGGTTTGTTGTTCCCTTGACAGGCAATTACCAGTCATGGTCAAAATGCTCTTGGCAAAAAGTAAGAGGGTTACTTGCACCTCAGATATTAACTTATGGGAACCATCAACATCCATATAAAATGTTATGGCATTCGGCTGCTAAGACATGTTGCTCTCGACCAAATTGTTCAGACAAACGGTCAGAATTCAAACTTGGATCATGGCTGCCATTGCTTGTTCTTTTGAAGCCTTGAGTTTGGCATTTTGGCCCTCGCCATCTTGTTTTTTTTTGCAACCAGGAAGAGTAACGGAAGAGAACGTATTTGGACTGTGGCTCCGTTAGTGGAAGCAACCTGTCAATCACAAGGTAGCCACACCCTAAAGCATACCCTGCTGTATGGCCTATTTGACTCTAAATTGAACATCATTCACGAAATGGACATCATGCTCTATTGAAGAAGACTTGAGATTGAGACCATAAACTCATGTTTACAATGTTGACTAGGGAATAAATCAAGTGAGAAGTATAGTTTTCTCATAGACTTCTATACAATCAGACTTATTTTTGCAACCAGAGGAGTCACCCTCTGCTGGCCATTAGAGAGAATGTAAGTTTGGTACATAATATTAATACTACATCTAATTTGAACAATCCTATTTGACTCAAGTGTACTTCCTCACCCAGGTAACTGTCATCATAGCTCCCCTGCACCTGTCGTGTCTGAATCTGCCCGGCGACGGACAGCAGAAAGTAGGAGGGGTAGTAGGCCTTCACAATCTCCTCTGTGGTGGCTGAGATCAGCTGGCCTACGGGATGGATTGGCAACAAAAGGGTCAAAAGTCAGAGACAATGTGACTTTTTTAACTCTGGCTCCTGATTTGTTTCGCTGAAGTTTGTCCACAGACAAAGATGACGGATTGGTTTTATCAGGCATTCAGAGGTAGAATCTATTGGAAGCTGTCTATTTAAGATCCATGCTGGTCCACATTCTTGCGAGCTCACCTTGCCAGTAAAAGCTGCCCGGTCCTCCAAGCACAACCCTGCCATCCTGTAACACACAACAGTTGCCAGGGCTGAGGAGTCTGTGTTACCGTGAGTTTCAACAAACAAACTCTGCAAATCTGATGTACTGTACTGAGCAAAATCCCCCCTGCTTACATCAACTAAGCAGAGAAACAGCAAATATGTGATAATGTTGAAACAAGCAAATATTTCTCTTACCTTGGTGAAGTCTGCACTAAACCCCCCCTGACAATAGCCCTGTCCAACAGGTCCATGTCTTTCTGCAATGAACAGCACCAAACATGGGAAACACTAATATTATTTCTGTTTCATGAAAACTAAAACTAAAACAACATTCTGTTCTGTTGAGGGCATAATTATCCCGTGCTATTGTTTGTAACATTTCAATTGAACATTGACCCAAAACTGAATTCCAGACACTTAAAAAAGAAAAAACTGAAGAAAACACAAAGCATACAAAGTTTCAGGGTAAATTTGTAGCTTAAGCTTCATCTGGTAACAGTTGATGAGTTCAAAGCACCCTATAAAAAAGGGAGAACAATATTGTTTTAAACTAAGCAAGACTAGTCCTGAACTACAACTTTTTATTTTCCTCTATGTCCACGGGTTTGCAACACAGTGCAAATATAATTTCATTCATTCATATGGATAAGTTTACTGTTCCAGAAATATAAGAACTATGTTGTTAGGACATGCTAAGCCTTGGTATAAAATATTTATAGCGCAACACGGCAAGAGTCTTCAACTTACTTTGATTTTGGGGACAATCATGCTCTAAGTTCTACATGATTTGGGAGATGTAAACAGGAAGCATAAAGTTGCCATGCAGTAAGTTTGCTTTAAGGTACAACTTAGATTTATAAAAAATGTGTGTATCATGTCAGTGTTCTGACTGAGAGAGTCAGATTCTTTAAGCAAATTGAGGCAATCATGCGCTAAAAATCTTAACTCCCTTATACGGTTCGGTGAGTTGTTGATAAGTTAACAAGTGGGTTAAATCAGCAGATGGAACTACAGTAACTAACTTCTCGTTGTTTTCTGAACACAGGCATGCATGTTTCTATACCCTCGTAGGGAGCTATTTTCAGGAAACAAAGGTCTGAGAAACACACAAAGTTATCAGCTAGCTGGTGAACATCGTTGCGCATCCGTCACCTAAACACCACCGGCAGCTGCTCACCTGTCCGGCAGGGGGCGTACTCCACAAAAGTTTTGAGACCATCTACAGAGAGGTAGCAGGTTCCTGTGACGTCGGAGAAGGGTACGTCGTGTTCGGTCCTCCAGTAATACCTGGGAGCACAAGCCTGGCGAACACAATGACAAAAGGACATGACCGGATTTTCTAGTTAAATTGAACCCCCCGCCCCCCACCCACCCACCACTCAAACATCAATTGTGGAATCAAAGCTTAGCAACTGGAACTACACACATAAAGTCTGTCAAGTCTTCGAGTCTTCAACAAGCCCCTTTAGGTTTCTTCTGTGTTAGCATCCAGCTAAATTAGCGTTACTGTTAGCATTCAGCGTCTGCCAATCTTGGAACCCATCGGCTATCGGTCTCACGCCGAGTTAGCCCTTGGGAGCAATGGCCAACATTTCGGAAGTTCTGGCGTAGCCAGCAGATATCCAGATAACGGCTATCCGGGCCAAGACTTCCTCTTGTGCCGGTAATTGTTTACCGGCACAAGAGGTGCCAAAATTGTCCACATTTTGGATGGGCCATTTAATTACAGAAGTTAATACTAGTTTGCCTTCCTTTGACGGTTTCCAACTGAGAGGCTCACTAAAACAACTACTTGAACTACAAATGGAAACCAGAAAGCTTCAGACACCTACACCTTGGCCCATTGCCTACAGATTCTGCATTTATATGCAGATAGATTTTTGAATGCTAATGCTAAAAAAGTTGTCAAGATTGTTGGGCATTTTCAAAGTGTGAAGGGAGTCAGTGTTAGAAATGTTCAGGAAGATGGACATCAAGCAACCCCACACAGTCCCAAAAGCCCATGAAAGAATCCCTGCTAGTGCACCAACAATAAAAGTTGATTGATTAAACAAACAATTGCATTTCATCACAAACAGTATCCAAAGAGAACAACCACCCCCTGACCCACTCTTACCAGGATGCTGTTGCCATGGGAACGCACAGTAGCTCCAAGCCACTGATGGGACTTGAACTCAACCTGAGTGTTCACACCATTTATATAAAAATATCGATCACCTAGAAGAACGTAGAGAGCAAAAACATATTTTAGAGCTTATTTACACAGAGCGAATAACTTATCACTGATCCACTTTCCTCAAAAATGGGAAACTTCAGCGATGTAGGGAGTTAGTGTTTTAAGTAATCCAAAGATCCCTCTGTCATCGGTGTTTGATTTCTGTGCCATCAGGGCATTTGTTTGAGAGCGCTCCCTCACATGCCCTTGGCTTTTTTATGGCCTTGCTTCCGGGTCTGCAGTCTTAATCATCCTCCATGCTATGGCAGACATCAAACAGCTCAAAGCGACTTGGACCCTGTTGTTACTGTATGTGTTTTAAGAAGAGGCCCGTGCAACTAGACGGCAAGGAGTAGTGGTGAGGGACGGGGTGGTGGACTGCTATGGGTGTGTGGGTGTGTGATGTGTGTGGGTGTGGTTTCCTGCCAAATGTTTTACTTTGAAGCCTCAGCAGCATTACATCTCCATGATTTTTTTGCTTTCAACATTAATAAATGATTTCATTTGGAAACATTACACTAATATTTCTTCTTGGACTTGGACCAGGTTGCCTCTATGTCCCATGGAACAACGTGAAAACAAGTTCCAGGCTTTAAAATACTGTTCAGTACAAAATTAAAGTCTTTGATATGTAGGTTTGCTGTCAGATGGTAATTTATTGTACATGCAGGATTTTGTCACACCTAGAGAAAAGAACTTGCCATTCAGCATCCTTGAAAAGTAATTTTACAAAACCTGACACCTTAACTCCTTAAATATGCCTGTAACTGTGTAAGCTTCACTGTGCCATATTTTTGATACAGCCTGCTGTCTGTAGCAGAGTGGTGACATTAACCTCTCCTGGCTGCCACTCAGTGCCTATTTATAAACGGAGTCTGTGCTGTGTCCTCAAACACACCATGAATTTCCCATTGCAGGGCTGTAATGGGAAATGCAAGACTATTAACATGGATGGATTACTGTAACAGGCCTACCAAGCACAGGCCCAGGGGCCCAAAATGTCAGGGCCCCCCTTGGCTTTCACCTGCAAAATGTCACAGAGACACGTACCTGCCAAGAAGAGACTCAAAATGACCACAAGGAAATATAAAACAACTTCAAACAAAAAAGACACAATGCAACTTTAAAAAGGGGCAACACAACAAAATAGAGACACAAAATGACCATCAAAACCCAACCCAACAACAAAGAGACTAAACAACAACAAAGATACACCAAATAACAACAAAGACACAACATAACTAAAAAGAAACACAAAACAACTACAAAGAGACAAGAAACAACTACAAAGAGCTAAAACAACTGTCAGCAGGCACATAATTACCACATATGACACAAAAGACCACAAAGAGATTCAAAACATCTACAAAGAGATACAAAACCAACAACATAGAGATAACAAAACAAACTACAAAGAGACACAAAATGAACACAAAGAAACACACAATGACAACAAAAAGAAGCTTAACAGCTATAAAGTGTTTTGCTCCGAAGTAGGAGAGGTGGTGGGTCTCCTAGCACATGTCCCCAAGAGCTCATTGTGTCTTAATCCATGACTACTAAATGTACTTGTAAGCACATGTGTGTGTAGATATATTTGTGTGTGAACAAGTGTGGTTTTGTTTCTTTTTTTTCTACGCGTTATCGTGATTCAGAGGCTGTCTGCGGAGCCCGTTGTTTAACAGTTCATAGGTGTGTATTTATGTACACAGTTGAGTTTGCTCTCAATCTGTGTAAACCGCCCCTCGATATCAGCATTCGAGAGCGTACGATAAGTAAGACCCTGTGATCCTCAAACGGTGGTCCTTATCTCTTCCTGCATTTCTGATGGAGGTGATTATTTTTCTGGCAGAGCTGGGGGCAGCCCCGGTCCTCTGGGGTCCTTGTCCCCGTAACGACTCTGCCCTAATTAAAGAGCGCTCACAACACTGGGCCCCAGTCCAGCAGGAAATCAAAGCTCTGTGAAAACACTGCAAAACACAGCCCTAGTCCCAGAATGGAGACCTTAGCGAGGGTCGGCGTGGAGGAAAGCCTCAGTCACCATTAAAACACCAGAGAGACATTAAAGCCTGGTTTTAACGAAAACAGAAAAGCCGGAAGATGGCAGGGAGCCAAACCTTTGACCTCAAGGTCACGCACAACGGGATGCAACCTATACCTTCTCTCAGCCACTTTTATGGCTGGTTAGAGACAGCTGAGAGTTCACTACTTAGTCCTGTCTCAACGGTTCAACATTGCCATTGGGGAAAGTGACATTTTTATATCCTGGAAACAATGCGAGTTACCAACTACTGCTGCGATTCACGATGTAGAGAAAATGTCTCTCCCTTGGAATTTGAATATTGAGCGTGAATTTTCACAGGTCACATTTTTATCTGCAAAGATGTCGTCCGTCAATTTAGATTTAACAAGACCCCCTACCTTGCTTGTCAAAGTCGATCATGCTGCAGTTAGCTTGGCTTCCGGGGCACAAGAACACGGCTCCTCCTTCAGTGACGTCAGGTTGGCTGGTGTTGGCTTTCGGGGCGCCGATCAAAACACTGACACTGGACAGCAGAGAAAACAAAATCTTACATTGTGGTGATGGACTGTGTTCAGGAAAAGTCCAGGGGTTATGCCAAAAAAAACATCTGTTATGATGTACAACCATAAGTATTTAACTGGTCTTGTGAAATCTAGTTTTGTCATACACACAGCTTATGAAAGAAATATTAATCTGTAAATACTTAGTGCAGACACAAGACTGATATCAATACTGTCATCTAACACTTAAAAAGAAAACAAATGAGTGTATTTCACAAAATGTCTAAGTATTTCTTTCATCATAAGACTGGGCCATATAGTCATATTGTGGCTATATGTATCGCAACGTATTGTATCGTATCTGAGAATAGAAATGTTTGATAATGTAACATTGCATACTAAATGTTCTCTTCCTGGTTTTAATAGCTGTGTTACAGGAAAGTGATACAACTTTAGCTATTCTATTATTTTCCCACCAAGTTATCTTATCCAAATTACTATTATTTGTTGATCAAAAATCTCATTGTGTAAACATGTACACTGTACAATATCGCCGCAAAATCGTTATTGAGTTATTTGATCAAAAATAACGTGATGTTTAATTTTCTACATTTGGCGCAGCCCTATTTGATCAGAACAAAAATCATGACAGAGAGGACACCAAATGATGTAAGCCTGTTGAGAAAGCAAGCTACGCAAACAATTGATAATTAGTATTACCATAAAGTGGGCTGACTTCTCCTTCATGGGGCCTTATATGGCAGAGCGCTACTGTTTCATATAAGTCCAAAGATCAGTTTACAGCTATTACCTCAGTAGCTGTATTTCTGCAGATCCCTATCATTATCACTGCCTTGGAGGTTTTTTAATGTAAGATACAGGATAAACACTTTGTCCAGCATTGCTGCCCGGACGTTTAAACATCTGTCGATGATCAACAATGCTTACATAGTGTTCCCATATTGTCACATCAAGTTAAGCCAAAGCTTTGCAACCTCAGCATGAGGTCAAAGTCTGCACTGCAATCCTTTTTTGCATGAAGCCGAGGAACGAGTTCATCGTTCGCGAAGCCATTTTTCAATAATAATATAAATCCATGCAGATAAGAAGGTCTGGAATCGGCTTGCACCAATGAGGTATTCTTTGAAGATGACGTTTGAAGACGCGTTCATTAGCGCAACGAGTTGTAAATGCAACACTGACATAGTTTCACCTCATTAAGTTTATGGAGCAGATGTTCACCAGCTAGTCTCTGACTGTGTCTGTCTGCTGTTTGGTGCTGAGCAGGTAGTGTACAGTGTGTTAATCGGGGCTTGTTTACAACCAGCTGTCCGCTGCTGCTTTGAAAAAACTAAAACCAAAACAATAAGTGAAAAGACACAAAAAAACTTAGTGGAGCTGAGGGGAACTGCAGAACCGGCTCATGGAGATTTGTCACTTTCAACCTCTTTTACAGTAGTTATCTAATTTATTGGTTAATAGTGACGAGAGCAGCAACAGAATATTTTAGACACCAATGGAAAGGCTTAAAAGAATCAATGTCAGTTTAAGTGCACGCTATATTTGAAATATTTTCACCACTTTACCTCGTCAGACGGCCTTTTCCAACAGCGAACTGAAGCCACTGTCTATGTTCTCTTCAAAGCCACCAGGCTGAAAACTGTATTTTCACGTCGTAGAACAGGGGGAGTTGCTGGTCTACCGCTGCCTCCATTAGTGAGTTTGTTTGTGTTATTGTGTCGCTTTGGTGTTTGAAAGGGTTACTTTTGATACACTAAAGTCACAAATTAACACAAATAACCTCCGTTTACTGTGAGGTTGAAAAATACAGTTTTTAGTTTCTCCAAACTGGGGGCCTCATCCACTGTATAAGTAACACACTGACTATTGATAAATACCTCATACCACCCTGCTTCAAAACATCCAAACTGTACCTTTAAAGTTAGCTTGCTACAACTTTGCTGTATTGCAACAGTTAGAACAGTTGGCTAAATGATTACGAGTCATAGCGGGACATCATACAACTTGAGAAGTTATTACCGCTCCTTTTATAACGTACTGAATTACAACCATTCATTGGAACTCCTTGTTTGGCTGTTTTTTGTTTAGTTGACACCGTTGTCCAATTAAAGACGTGATGATTTTATAATGTTATATAATATAGAAATATATATAATAGTATACAATTTACAGTGTGTGTTTATGTGTGTACACGTGTATGACAAATGAGCTTTTAGACAGCCCTGCTAAAAGAAAGTCCTTGCCCAGAGCGACTGGGACAACTTAAGAAATTGGTGACTGATGACATTAGCAGAGATCAGACAGACTCCTTACCAACCCTCCCCCCATTTTTTTCTTCTTTTCTCGAGAGCACAAGAGGAATATTTACATGGCTGGATGAGCTTTCCTTATAAACCACTCACTCCACAGCCACTTAGCCGACCAAGGCGCCGGCTTTCAGTGGCCTGCTCTTACTTCTCTCTCAACGTGTTGAATTGTAAGAGTCAATTAAAAGCAGTTGTAACGAGAACGCAAGAGACAACAATAGCCTGATGGACAATTCTGTTGAGACCTGAAATAAGGATTCCTTTCTCCTAACTCACGTTCAACGGGAACATCTGCAAACAGCGGAATGGCTTAGAGGCATGGCCAGGTCTAAGATGCAACATGTCATTCTTCTACTAAAGGATTTATGAGCTCCAGTGAACGCATTTACATAGCCAAGTTATTCTGAAAGTTATATCCAAATGGCAGGTCTTACTGTCTTTCAGCTGACTAGGAACATTTCATCTACACAAAACATATTTTTGGGATCTAACTTTCTTTAAAATACAATTTAAGAAAGGACAATGGCTTAAGTTGAATTTCTCACAACTTATATGACGCATACTGCTTTAGTCTGAGGGGAACATAATTGTGATATGACCTTCCATCACATTCAGTAATGAATCGGAGCCTCTGTATCCAAGCTAACCCAGTTCATGTTTCTCAAGATGTTATCGGCTTGTTATAATAAACAGGATATGATGCTTGTATGAACCAGAAACCCCAACCCAAATTTTTTTTTTGCTTTGCATGTAAATACATTCATTACACTCATACGTATGTGGGTGGCCCAGAACAATCTGACACATATCTCAATGAGTGTAATTTCTGTGTAGTATTTTAGTAAAATGCGCAATGTTGGCTTCACCTACATTAATGTTATACCCAGAAGTCCAACTTTATTTTTTGCCATATCCAGTGATCTTTATACATCCATGTATAGTAGGTATATGTTCCCAATCTAATTTGTACGAATGTGCACTAAGCACAGGTGAAGCTGGTGGAAATGTCATTAGTTTTTTAAAATTTGTGTTCATCAATCAAAGTATTGGGCAAACAGCAACTGTTTACTTGATGGTGGCGCAAGAGAAAAAGTCACCAAAGTGAGTATAATTCAATCTGAGGGGGAGATAAATATTTCACTCTGGACCAAAGCGGTGGATTTTGCCGAAGAGCCATGAAGCGAGTTTACTGTTGCAATGTACAATATTGAACCATCTCTTCTGACTCACTTGATGCCTGCATTGTAAACCAGACTCATGGACTGGACTTGTGTGCTGAGACAGTGAAGACAGAGATGGCATGGTGAGCAACAGGAGCAACTTTTAACAAGGCTCAAGCCAGCTAAACAGTGTAATTGTCCCAAGTGCATGACAACCAGCAGAAACCATCCCATCAGCAGAAGAAGAACAAAGAAATGCCATTCATTCAGGAAGAAATCCTTCTTCCCGCCACGTTTACCCACCACAAAACAAAAAACACTAGATTCACATGACGATGTTCAACCATAGTTGTAAACTGTCAAAATGTACGACTTCGGTGAGAAACTAAATGTTGTATTGTTCAGTTTGAGGACAACTGTTGGGAGGCAAAAGGGGGCTTAGTCTGAACAAATTGGTCTAAGTCAACGTCTCAGTAATAACTCAACAACATGCCCTCTAACTGCCAGAAGCTTAGTTAAGCAAACTGAGAGAATCTTAACCAATTTCCTCACAGGAAAATATCTACATGCATTAAAACCAACATTGATGTCACTCTGTGAGCCTTTCGAGGATGTTAGTGAAAGATAGCGGTGGAAGAAGTAGCAAATTAAAAGTAGTGATACCACAATGAAGAAATAAAAGTGAAAAGTAAAAATGTACAAAAGCATCGGCATCAAAATATATTTCAAATACCAAATGTTAAAGTACTAATTTTACTTTACTTTCTATGTTGCTTTTTTACCATTTATTAACCAATCTGCAATGTCATTAGTAATTAACGTTGTCAAGTAAGTTTAGTTGAGTAGAAAGTAGTATAATATTTGTACTCTGCAGGATATCATAAGCAGATTATTAGCCGATACGCAAGACTTATATCATCATCTTTAAGGTGATGTTACACATCCTACAGAGGTCCTTCATCTTATCAGCAACAGCTGATGTGAACAGCTGGTTGAGATTGTGTGTTGGCTGGACAAGACAAAAATGTAATAAGTCTTAACAGGCGTAAATACACTGAAAGTGATACATTTTGACGGCTACTGTAGTAAAGCAATAGGCTATGTGGTCAGCTAGCCATCAATGTCTTCAAGACGGGAAAGAAAAGTGTTCATATTAACACAATGGAAGAAAAATACTTCTTGAAGTATCAAAATTAAGAACTAAAATTGTTGTTTTAATTCCAGGTGAAACTGCGCCTAACTCAGTATTTCTCAAACTGTGGGGTGCGGTGGTATTACAGGTGGGGCACACAGGGAGAATGACAAACTTTATTGAGAACTTGACATATTACAAAAGTACACAGACATAAAACTAAGTCATGAATAAATACATGGCGAAATGCGTGTACTTTCTTTTAAATGTTTACGTTACACCGTTAACAGGTTACGCCTGCACATCCTACCTCCGTGAGATCGGCTTTTCTGCTGTTGCCTCTCTCAAAACAAAATACCGATCTAAGCTCAACATTCAGCATGAATTGAGAGTGGCCGTATCAAGTCTGCAACCCCGTTTAAAAAAGATTTGTAGTGGAAAGCAGGCTCATTGCCGTCACTAATGCTGATGAAACTTGATGGCTCACACATATCTGCACTAATTTTGTTTTGTTTTGCACAGGTTGCATGTTATTGTTGTTTTGAAAAATATATGCAGTGTAAAACTTTATTATAAACTTTATTACCAAATATTTGAACTTGTTTTGTTTAGTTTTTCACAGGTTGCACTTTATTGTTATTATCTTGAAAATATATTCAGTGCAAAACAGGTTAATTGCAGCCACAATAAGCTATATTTTACATATATATCAGATATAACTTTATGTGCATTGTTCTAATAAAGTGATTGCACAATGTTGTTGGTTGATGGAGCAATCTGGTTTACTTGAAAAAGATGCAATTTCTTTATTCTATTATTTGAAAACGCTCAGATGCATATAATATATATCTAAAGTTTGCTAATGTTGGCTAACATTAGCTTATCTGACCAAGGCTGTAAGAGTAAAACCCCTGACTGTATTGAATTGTGTTGCTTAAAAATACTTTCTTTCCATTTTATGTTACAAAGTATAGTTACAATATCAACTTACATCTGCTGCCACAACTAAATGTAGACCAATTTATTTCTTAAATACCCTATCCAGGTTGCCAGGTCATTTGATAGTCCTTTCTTGAAACACTATCAAAATATGAACATGTGATTTTGTGTTAAAATGTAAATTACTAGATTGTTTGTAAATTCAAATACATCGCTCCTACTCACATGTGCAGCCAATTAGCCTTACAGAGAACCATAAATCACCATCGTCCTCGGTCTGATGTGAGCTACTTCCCACTTCATCCATATCTAAGTCACTTTTGGATTATGACGTGTGTGTGTGTGTGTGTGTGTGCGTGTGTGTGTGTGTGTGTGTGCGTGTTCCACACCAGAGCTCATAGGAGAGTTTCCTCAATGAGCCAACAGCTGACGGCCTGTTACGCACAGCCTGCAGGCTGTGCATAAAGGAAGAACATGTCCGATCTTTGACTTTATCACACTCAGCTGACAGAAATAAACATTTTTTTTAAACAGCTGGAAACCCACTAGTGTCCCTTTAGTACATATTCAGAGGACGATTCGCATATGTCTTACTTTGCTGTGGGTTAACCCCCTCCTCTCTGAATCAAACACAGACTTGTATGTCTGTTTCCAATCACACAAGTGGCCTGGAATCCAGTGTGTGCGTGTGTGTGTGTGTGTGTGTGTGTGTGTGTGTGTGTGTGTGTGTGTGCGCGCGTGTGTGTGTGTGTGTGTGTGTGCGTGTGTGTGTGTGTGTGTGAGAGAGAGAGTGAGTGAAAGAAAGAGAGTTGCATGCCTACTACTATATGATAGGGCATTTAACTTTGTACCCTAACATTTCCATTTCACCATAAAATATATTCAACCGACTTTTTTGTACGTGTTGTAACATTTATAAAACAATTTCGGCTGCTAAATATATGTTAGGATAACTTTGTATACAACATTAAAAAAACTGCAAGTTTTATAGGCATGGGCTATTATAAGAATACTGAAGTATGTCTGCAGCGCTGACCCTTTGGAAGCACAGGCACACGAGTATATACTGCATAGAGAGATATAAGAGACATAAGAGCCCAGTTAATCCCTCAGTCATAAACTCATAATATACAGGCTATAATAAACCAGTGATTTTGAACTGTAAGGCAGCGCCGAAGTGGCCCCAAGATCCGCGACGCTGCGTCGACGACTTTCACCTGGATGAGTTGCCGAAGAACTCCACGGAGTAGCCGAAGTAACTCCCGAGCGGTCCGCTGTAAACGACGCGTCTCTCCGTGTCCAGGTTAAAAGCGGCGCAGAGCTGCGCTAGAACCAGCACCGCCGCCGCCACTACGGGTCCGACCGACGCGGCGCGACGACAGCGGGTAGGTGAAAGTGCAGCAGCGGTGCCCATCTCTTCTTTTGCGCGTCTCCTCTTTCATCGAACGGCCGAGGCGCAAAACGCGTCATCCGTGCTGCTCCTTTAATGTAGTGATCATAAACTGGTGTCCTGAATATTAAGATCTCCCTCGCCGCACACACTCCATCAGCTCCAATGGACAGGTCCCGTGCGTTGATCCAGAGCGCATAAGTGAAACGTAAAGGAAGGCAAGACGGAGAGGGAGGGAGTGAGGGAGGGAGTGAGGGAGGGAGGGGGGGGGAAGCATTGATTGCAACCTCATTTGGGGTGGAGCTTTAAATATTACCAAGCAGTCTGGTCCCCAAAGAAATAAGACTGTGCTAACGCTGTGCAAAAAAAGACGCAAAAGATTGTAATGGCACTTAATGGAATTTAAAATAAATCATCATCAACATTGTAAATTATTATGGAATTTCCATTTATTGATTTTCTTTTCCATTCACTGGCCATTGTGAATGATGGTGGCCAGTTCCGGCGCTTGTGTTTTTTAGTGGGACACTGATTCGAACCCAGCAGAAATGACCCCAGAGTGAATCAAAACAGTGGCTTTTAAAGGTGAAAGGCCAACATGAAAAACAATGAAATGAAAAACCAAACACTACTGCCTATTCAGTTGAACATTCCCTGGGATGCTCCTCCCCCATTAGGCATAGTTTTCAAGTTGGCATTAGATGCATTATAAAAATACATTGTTCGTGGCCACATGTTCCAAACAAATAGGGCGCACCTGTACTGGGTCCATACGGTCTACATTTATGGTCGTCAGCTAGACAAAATGCCAACTACTAACTAACAGCGCCGTGCCATACTGGAGAAACTCTGAGAATCTTTCAAAATAACACTAATAATCTTCACATGTGGCGTCCTCGTACATATTATGTTTTACCCGGGGGGCGTGATTGCTTGTTCATTGGATCAAATCCAGGTGGCAAACCTCCAGTTCTGAAAAGTGAAGCCACTGCGGAAGTGCATTTAACTTGCGTTCCCTCCAATCGCTATATGGTGGCGACTCCTCTGGTTGCAAAAATAGGTCTGGTTTTATCGAAGTCTATAGGAAAATGACCCAAACATGGGTTTATGGCCTCAATCTCTAGTTTCAAGTCTTCTTCAATACAGAATGATGGTCATTTACTAAATTATGGTCCATTTAGAGTCAAATAGACCATAAAGCAGGGTATACTTTAGGGTGTGTGGCTACCTTGTGATTGACAGGTCGCTACCATTAATTATTACTGTGTTTGAACATTATTGGTGATTTTTGTCGGACTCAAAGTACGAAAGTCATCTTACTTTTGTTAGGACTTGACTTGGTCTTGACACCGGAGTTATAAAGGCTAACTCTGACTTTGTGCATAGCTTGTTTCTTTCAAGGGCATATTCAGATTATATTGATTATATTAACTGTGATTAAGCCAGCAATTGACATTAAAATAGCCAGTGTGTAGGATTTAGGGGGGACCTACAGGCAAAAATTGAATAGAATATTCATAACTACATTTTCATTTGTGTGTATTCACCTGAATTGTGTTTTTGTACGCTTAGAATGAGTCCTTCATTCATACATAGGGAGCAGATATTCTTCACGTATAGTCCACCATGCACTGCCACGTATCTACAGGGGCCCAGAAGGGATAACCCAATCACTGGTTCTAGCGAGTTTTTATGTGGGTTGGTTTCATCCAGCATTTGTAACTACATTTACGAAAAAATAACATGCTGTAACTCATAGGTATCCCACAAAATCATTTTTGTATGTTATCCACGTATGAACCAGACTGCGAAAGCCCAACAGGAGTGGGCAGGAGGGGCAGGTGGTTGGGTCCAACAAACAGCAAACTTCCATCCTGGAGACCACAGGCCCATGTGAAGTCACGAGAATTCAACGTTGATTTCTTTGTCCTGTAACTTGCATATTTCAGTAACGGCACTTCTGTAGATATTTTAACCCAAACGACAACCTTTTACAAAACCTAACCAGGTAGTTTTGTTGCCTAAACCTAACTCAGTTGTTTCCTGTGAAGTCGGAAGTTTATTCTGAAAAAGACTGTAATTGAGACTGGGAATTGAGACGTGTTGCTAGCTTTTCGTAGAATTTGCAGTAACTCTTTGCAAGACATCTTACGAACCGTTGTATGCGGATACGTTGCTCTATGTTACCCGAAGGCCACCGTAGTTCTCAAGTAACAGCGTGTCACGGAAGAGTGTTCAGTTGGTTGCAATCGTCAGCCGCTAGATGCCATCAAATCCTACACACTGGCCCTTTAATGGCATCGTTTACATGCTCAGTCCGCCCGGCGTGAGTAGAATAAGGAGTTAGTCGTGGAAGCGGTGCAGTGATAATTGTGAACAAATCAGCCACATTTGTAAAAACACTAGGAATCACCTCAGTTGGCTGCTCGCTGTCAGAATGTTGCATGTCAGGACAGAATTCAGTGTGACTAAACCTGGAGCACCCACAGACTTCCTGTCTCTCGTCACTTTGCTGGAACTGAATTTGCAGCCATGGCAGACTGACAGGCAGGCTGAGTGATTATGTGTAGGTCACCTCGTGGATATGTGTATGTGTGTGTAGTTTGGAAAAGATGCCTGTAAAAAAGGATGTGGCACGTTTGAAGAGCGGTGAGTCTAGATGTGTTACCTGCCAAAAGCTTTGTGTACTGTAGTTGTCACACAAAGACTGAGTTAACTATATGAAATATAGTTTGCCCAGGATTACAAAGAGATCAAGCAATCTGTGAACTTCATTGACCTCTGTTGGCATGAAGTATGAACTGCAACATGGAACACTAAACCGTTCTGTACAAGTTCCCAATTTTTTTAAAGATGGTCCACAGTGTTCAGAACTAACACTGCTTTATTATTTGGTTCTTAAACTTGCCACTTGGTGAAGTGAGATGTTCCTCTACAGCAATCCCTTTTATTACCAACCATGTACACTTAGAATTACTTTGACTTATTACACATTTTTGTACATTCAGAAAATATAGCTTCAAAGACATAAAAGTGTATGCAATTTAAAGCTGCACTGATAATTTATTATAGTCATAGTTCAAATGACTATATGTAATGTGAAAGGTGTCACTCATAGTTACAAACCCACAGCGTGAAACAAAAAGAAAATCTTAGACTGATATGTATTTACGTACACATTTATTTTAACATTCTCATTTTACACCAAACCAGGATCCTTGACCAAAGCTAACTAAGTACTTTTGTTGCCAAAGCATGAACATGTACTACTGTTGCGTTTCTGTTTTGTTTGTTTCTTCAAATCACAACGTTAACCACATGACAGCATGACCTGAATAGAACCTGTGTTTTCCAGGACCTCCTGATTTACAAATTAATCACTGGTTCACTCGCACTGCTCTCATCCTCCACTTTTTCAACATCAGCAGGCAGAAAAAAAGCTTTGCTAACCCATTGTGTGCTACATGCCCAGTACCACATGACAGCCTGAGCCAGACAGTCAGCCACAAGCTAACTTGTAGCATTTAGCTGCTAAACGTCCAGATATTCTCTCTTGGCAACGGGTGGAGACCAAAACAGAGAAAATAGAGTAGTGGACTGCATACTAACAACTTCTTTTTGAGAGGTTAATATGTCAGTGTTTTGTTCTACTGTCTCCAGTGAACAAAAATAATAATGAAACTACAAAGCAAATGTACTACAACATGCCTGTAAATGTCAATAGTCTAATTACTTGACTTTAGCTTTAGCTTTGCCTCGTACGAACAACACCTGTAACCTCACAGAGGCTCAAAACACGAAGCCTGTAGGCCTACAGTGAACACTGACCCGCAAAACCAGAGGCAGTTGTCACGAAAAAGAAAGATCAACCAGATTCTGAGGGGAATCGATTACCGTCTGACGAATGGACCCTTTACCTCAGTGTGAACTGTTGTTGTTTTACTTTACTTTCAAAGACAGAGAAAAAAAGTGAACGCAGGTGACCTGCACTGATTTGGCTCAAGACTGTGGAAAAAGGAGCATGCTGAAGCTGCAAAACCTCAAAGAGCCGGTGAGGTGGTTACATCTGCAGGCTAATTGGAAAAGCCTGAGAAAAGAAGCACGCCGGAACACCTTTTTCACATTTCTGCCATTACTTTTGCTACGTGGAGGCTTGTTAAGTATAAAAGGTTTTTGTTTTCAACTCGCCGGCCATGTGCAGGGACTTTTACATACGTCTCAGACAAGATAACCTCCTAACACCCCCCGACAGACAGACGGAGAGAAGACACACACACTCTCACACACACACACACACACAGGATTGTCTGCGCTACGTCAGAGTATAGGTGATAAAAGACATAACACACACCTCCTCTGTGGAGTATCTGTGTGTTGTCTCAAGCACTGAATGATGAAGGAAAGGGCGCTCTTCCCTCTGCGCATGTACGTGCACACCACACACACACACACACACACACACAATAAAAACAAAACTCTAAAGGTTCAGATATAGGATCATGACTTTATTATGTTTGCTAAGGCCAGTAAGAAATCAGTGTCAATCGATTATAAAACTTGTATTTCTTAACCAAATGCAAGGGTGTTCCTTTTAAAAGTGTGTTAAGTCCAAGTAGTTTACATACATGTTTGCTAGCTTGTAGTACGTTGGAATACTGTTATTAGACTAAAAGACCATTGATTAAATTCCTGTGTCAGCACCAATCTACCCGGCTGGACCTCCACAGTGGAGTTTTTTGTGTTGCTGAGCATGACCTCTGACCTTTCCCTGACCTCTTTTCTTGTTTTTGCTGAAAATATCCATTCATACACAGCGTGCACCGTAGAATTGGTAACACATGCATTTGCGTACAGCGAACGTTTTGCTGGGGAGGAATGTGGTTGAAATTCCGAGTTTATCTATCGTCCGCCACGTCAATTCAAACACTACTTTTTAACGGCCCCCCCCCCCAAGCCAATATAGCAGTTAGCCCGGTGTCACCTGCACGCCCGCTCCCCAGAGGAAGCCGCAAGGAAAAACTTGCACCGCAAACCAGCACAGCAGCACGAGATGAAACGGGCCTCCGAGACGTTGAGAAAGTAACAATGCGATATATTCACTTTGGAGCACAGCCCAGAGCCTTCCACTGCGACTATCACCTTTCAATATAAACCTCTCGGTGGCGAAGGAACTCTAAAAATAACACAATCTTAGTTACTGTTGGATTTCTAACAAAAAAGGGGAGCCGTGTGCGGTTGCCCCTGTCCTGTTCTTTCAGCGAGTATGCATAAAAAACTAAAATATTCCACGGAGATTCCGTCTACACCAATGTCTGGTTTCTCTGTCAATCCCTCACAGCTACTGGCACATTTTCACTGCGACAGAATATATTTCTGTCTGTTGAATATATTTTGTGTTTCGGAGGGGGCGGGGGGGGGGTTCAATTAAGTTTTTGGTCTGAGTATATGCTCAGAAAGGAAATGCAATGTAAATACTTTTGTCTATAATAATTTGTCTAGTTTTTTTATTTGTTTAGAAATTGAAAAGCCTAAGCTGCTGCTATCAAACAGTAACCATGCCGACGTCCACCTGAAAAAGGCTTCCTGTGTTCAGGAAAAAGTTCCAGGGAAGTAAAACTGTTTTCTCTGCTTCATTGGCAACAACAACAGCTGTGAATCAGAGGTCCTGTAAGTTGTAAACCACTTCCTATCCAGATGTTATTTCATAAAAGAATCCCCCCCAAAAAAAGAAGAAAAAAAGGAGAGAAGCCAGGCCAGTATTACACTAAGACCCTGTGTCACTGTGGTGACATCATGAAGCAGGAATGGTGCAGAACGAAGGTTTACTCCAATAAGAGAGACTTTGACAGAGCCATGCTGCAGTACGTTCTCATCTGGAACCAAAGAGACTCCAGGCACGCTTTCGCACCAACCATTATTCCTGCCTGCAAGCCATGGACCCCAGCTACTGCATTCAAGTTACCAATCACCTCACCTTTTCAGGACCTGTTCCCAAGTGTGTCACAAACAAGATCATTGGTACAGTTGTAACAATCTCGCCTCAAGGTTCACTAGTAGCAGGGGTTTTTGTAGGCTTTCAATCATGTAATCTTACACCGATTTTCATGGAATTTGAGATGTTTTTTGTAGCTGGATGAACTTTGACGCTTGACATAGAAGTCGACAAGGATGCAAAGTCCTTAAAGTGTGTTGACGAAGTTGGAACACAGTTCCATGATAATATAATCTGCTGGTTGAGATCGTGTCGCATGGTCGGAAGCCATTGACTGCGCTGAAACAGGTTTGTTTAATCAGCAAATAGCTGTTTGTGGGTCTTACAATACCCATAGACATCAACATCTCCCAATCAGCCAGACAATGTGAATAGCTAATCTAAGTGCTGCTTTCACAGTAGATAGATACTGAAGGTATGTAAAGGGTCAATCCCTCTATCGAATGGTCCAGAGAAGAACGCTTAAAATGCAAGCTACATGGCTTTAAAGGATGGCAATGACTTTGGTCACCACTGGATGGACTGGTTCTTGGTGAAATGGACTTGTACTTGTCTAGCTCCTTATTAGTGTTCTAAACAAATCACTTTTACACTACATGTCATTCACACCAATTTGGGGTTAGGTGTCTTGCCAAAGGACACATCGACATGGACTAGAGGAACAGGGGACTACCTTCTGAGCCACAGTTGCCCTGACAGAGATATCTCAACTCCGACTGGATGGATTGCAGCGAAATGTGTGACAGTTATCATGGTGCATAGAGGATGAACCCTTTCGACTTTGGTGAGCCCCTGAATTTTCCTCGAGTGCCACCATGACTTTCACATTTGTGGTTTTAAGTGAAATTATCCTCAGACAAAAATGTGTCCAGTACTTTGGATAACGACTAAATACTTGCTAAACCAATGACGGTCTCAATTAGCAAACGTTAATGTGCCAACATGCTAAAATATGATGGTGAATCTTATACCAGCTTGACGTCAGCATCATCAGTAGTTTTGGTTGATAAAGCTTGAAAAAAAAAAAGTGTCATTGAATTAAAATAACCTGCAATGACTGTTATGTACGCAGATTTCATGTCATTTCTCTTTGGAGGGTAAAGGAACGCCCCTCACTTTAACTCTCCACAACAACCATCCACCAACCAGCATCCTCCGTGCTGTTCACTCAAAAGGCTGGCGTTGTAAACGCCACAGGAATAGAAGAGCAATCTTTATTTAAGTCTTGTTTTCAGACTATGCGTGTGATGTTGCCATGTCGACAGTCCCAGCAGTTTGACGGTAACTGTAACCGCACCTAAACCAGAGCCTACACCCAACCAGTCAATCACAGCAATTAGTCTAAAAACCCATGATACAGGACCGCCTCTGTAGCTGCACTCATCAACCAGTTGGATGCGTCTGTGTATAGTCTGGTGCTGTGTAGAATCTCGAACACATCTCATTTCCACACAGTAGAGCTGCCAAGCGAGGAGTGTTTTTTTTATAAAAGACAGACCTTTCTTCCATAAACTCCACAGTCAATCAGTCAGGGTGTCTCAGTTTCCAGGTCTTGACAATATTTTACAGATTCCGTTGTGGTGAATCACTGTGGTCCTTTCTCAAGCTGTTTACCTGCAGTATTGTAGCAACAACTTCCTGTATTTACAAAAGGTTACCGTTTTTTTTTCTTCTATTGGTCATTCCCAGATTAATAGAATATATGGCATTGGCTGTGATAGAATCTGTAGAATTTCAAACCAGAATGACATCCTCCTCTCGTTTATATATAGAACTTTATTAGGAAATGTTACAGAAGATCACAGCATCAGGATAAAAAACAACAACATGTATTTTATTTCACAGCGTTTCACAGAAATACTTTTTAAAAAAAATGCAATAAGAGCAAAAATACAGAAATATTTACCAATAATAAACAGTTCTTGCAAAATGTTCGAAATCTTATGTGTGAGGCTCCACGTGGGACATGTGCTCATCTGTGCGCAACTTCTGCACCCCACAACATATGGGTTCACTCCCTCAGTCTGTGTGTGTGTGTGTGTGTGTGTGTGTGTGTGTGTGTGTGTGTGTGTGTGTGTGTGTGTGTGTGTGTGTGTGTGTGTGTGTGTGTGTGTGTGTGTGTGTGTGTTTGTTCACCAACTGCTTGAAGGAAGAAGAACGTGTTACAGACTGAGGAGTGACTATTGCCTCACTCTGCCTGTACCGGCTGAAGGAGCTTTTCCGAGAAGATCCCAGAGTGATTTCCTAGGTCCCTGTGCTGGTTCCAGCTCTCCTCCCTGATCCCCTTCACCAGGCCTTCCTGCTGCGAGACACATTAAAATGCATGTAAGACCTTGAGGAAACGAAGCCACCCTTCTCATCCAATGCTTTGTGAGCAAGGGCTTACTTTTGCTGTGATTTCCTGCTTTCTATGGAGACAATTAGGTCTTGGGTTGTATTTACTTAATTTTCTTAACATGTAAATGCATAAATACAAATTGAATATAATTATTATATTTCATTTAAAAGAAATGTTAAAGTTAAGGGTTACGTGACAATTTTTCCTTTGATGGGGAAATTCTTTAGCACATCTACAAGTAATCTGTCGATGGCCATAAACTTTGCTTCATTCATTTATTTAATTTGGTAATTATTCAAATGACAAACTAATATACAACACAATTGAATAACTCTCAGATAGCAGAGTTGTGAAAACCACCATCTTCGGTATTAATTGGATAGTTTCCATTTGGAATGTTTTGTGAATACGACTCCTGATGTTTAGTATAGGTATTTTCTTTTTGACATTTGAAACATTTCCTGCTGTCAGACTCTATTTGTATACCTCAGTGTGACACCACCACTGACCACTACCCACAGGAAACATTTAAAGCCATCACACAAAAAGAAAAAGAATGGACAAAGCAGACTTTGACAGTCAAATGTGTAACCTGGAAATGTCTAGAGTTGCAACAGAAGAGAACACAAGAACGCACACAAACCTCTTGAGTGTCAGCGAGCACCAGGATGACGTCTCCCTGTTCAAACTGGAGCAGGCCGTCTTCGGACGCTGCATTGCTCTCCACCGCCACCCCCTGGTGTGAAACGGGTAGTTCACTTTTTAAAAAGGTGAGTTCAACTAAATTAGTAAATAACAGTTGCAGGTTTGGAGATATCTGTGATGTGTTGAAAGTAAACTTTTGCTAGCCATTTGTGCATCAATCTACGAGTCGGTCTGCTAACTTTGTTCCTCTCTTACTTTCGCTATTGTTACAAAGCAAGTGTTACTTATGGTCACTGTTCATCAGAAGTTACATGGGTTATTTTGAAACGTTCTAGGAGTGAAAAGGCTTATTAAAGACAAGCCATGACCAGGAGCGTATGGTGGTTCATGTTAGCTAGCTAACTTCAGCTAGCTAGGCATGTGTCACTGTGTGAATCAGTCCTCTAACTTTACGACCGTTCTCTCTATTACACAACCTTAAACTGCAATTGCCACAAATATACTTGTTTGTTTCCTTTAAAAGAAGGGGTGCTGAGAAAGTCAACGTCAATCTCATTTTAGCTTAGAAAAACAATGGAGGGGGCAAACCTGGCTAGGTCCGAAAGGCAACTTTTGATAAGGAATAAGAATGTATTGAATAAATAAAAGACAGTCTCATAATTTGGTCCTCAGTCAGACGTTATACAAGTGCAATGCTAAATTGGTGGAGTACTCTTTTGAATAATAGTTATGTACCTTGTAAAGGAAGCCTGGTGGGTTGTGTGAACTGGCATCATCCGTCTCCTGGTGGACCGATTCTTCAACCTTAGCGGGTAAGAGCGCGCGTCTATCTGTACAGCGGAAAGAGAGGCGAGGGGCGGGCACTGGTGCAGGTTTTGGCTTTGCCTCCTCTGATGCTGGGTCACTCACATTCTCTTGCTCCGGACTCTTGGATGCTGGGTCACTCACATTCTCATGCTCCAGACTCTCGGATGCTGGGTCACTCACATTCTCATGCTCCGGACTCTCAGATGCTGGGTCACTCACATTCTCATGCTCCGGACTCTCGGATGCTGGGTCACTCACATTCTCATGCTCCGGACTCTCGGATGCTGGGTCACTCACATTCTCTTGCTGCAGACTCTCAGATGCTGGGTCATTTGCATTCTCTTGCTCTGGACCCAGCAGAGCATTATCTGCAGAATCAGAGGCATTGGACACTTCCTGACTAGCAGCCTCCGACTTTGGTACACCCACCCCGGAGTCATCGGACTGGTTCGTAGCCAGGTCGGGTTCCACCTCCAAATTTCGACTCCCTGTGCTCTGGTCGCTGGTCTCACTGTCTGACGCCGACTGCCTCTGG
The DNA here is from genome assembly GCF_009769545.1 of Cyclopterus lumpus. Classification (NCBI taxonomy): domain Eukaryota; kingdom Metazoa; phylum Chordata; class Actinopteri; order Perciformes; family Cyclopteridae; genus Cyclopterus; species Cyclopterus lumpus. Next base: position 6,797,208 of record NC_046970.1, on the reverse strand, counting down.
GGTGTGTGGGTGCCGCTGGAGCTGAGTTCGGAATCCGACGAGTTGACGTCTTTGGATGAGGCGATGCTTTCTTCTGGCAGGCCAGTTTCTTCTGAGGTGCTTTGAGTTCGTTGGACGGGCTCGGTGTCTTTTCCATTTTCGGTGGAACAGTGGATGGAGATGTGGTCAGTTGGGAAAGCTGTATTGCAAGGGATGGGATTGGAGATAACCAGGGACTTTCTCTTCTTTGCCTTGCTTGTCGTGCTATTTGAGGAAGACAAGCAGATGCACACATAATTTTAATAATCTACCTGAACAGACAGAAAACAGCTAGTTTGTATTTGTACTCCAGGATATTGAAAAGAAACATGGCGGACAGACAGCCTTGGGAAATTGACTCGCTGGATGAGACCACAGATGAGGAAACGTGTGCCGTACCTGTTCAGACCCTTGATTATGAAGGCTTTTCCCGAGTGCTGAGTCTCCAGTTTCTTCATCACATTGTACAGCTCGTGGTTCAGCTGCAACAAATTGCAACATAAGCACACAAACCAGCTTGCAACCCAAATTCCCCACCTTAAATATAATTTAAAGAGGCAGCTGAAATGAAGTTTTCAGTTTTTACTCCAAATAACTAGTACGAGAGTGAGAAAATAAAAAGTGTCATATCTTACCAAGCTCATTTCCTTATAGAAGACATCTCTCAGGTTTGATATGTTTTGGAACACCGTCACATAGCAACCTATCCGGCTACAAGCACAAAGACAGCTCTCAGTTTATCTTTCGGTTCACATATTCTCGAGTGGATTACAAATGGAGCTCGGCTACATTGTCGCACGCACGTTCCCGGAAAACGTCTGCTTAGAGTCTTAGACCATTTCCATCAGTACATTTTTTTTACATGCCTAAAAAAGGTAGATTTACACAGCGACTGTTTATTTATTTTTATTTTATTTTAAAGCTTCTAGTCAGGAATAATATTACAGGTCTTGTTAATAATGTTTTTGCCCATTTTGCTCAAATTAGAGTGGTTAGATTAAGAAGTACTTTCCATTATGGAGTAAATGTTGATTGCACAACCTTTGAAAAACTAAATGTTGATTGGTTCCTCATCAGAGTCACATTCATTATACAAAAGTGTTGATTTTCTGAGAAAATGAAAGCTCCTCTTAGGGCACATAGGAAGTGTGGTGACCGTTGCACAACCGAAACAGGAAGCGGTAGCTATACCCATATACCAAAAGAGTATCAATGAAAGTTACTATGCCCGGTATTGAAAATGACGGATGGTGGAATAACCGAAGTGACTGTGGAAAACAAAATGCAGTAAGTCCTGTGCAGTGTTGAGTTAGTTTGTCCAGACAGCAGGCACGTGCACAGGTAGACCCCTAGTGGTGCTCAAGAACCTGCCCTTTTGCCCTGGATGAGAAAAGTGCCCCTTCTCTGCTGGAGCCCAATTGTTTCTTCATTCATCAATATTTAAGAATAAAAATTACTCTCTCCGTCATCAATTCCCCCCCAAATGTGTTTTGATATCTGACGGGGCATTTATTTGAGTTCTTGTGAGAGTTTCTTCCCGACATGCTCCGCGGCGCTCACAAGCTCCTCTCCTCTCCTCTCCTCTCCTCTCCTCTCCTCTCCTCTCCTCTCCTCTCCTCTCCTCCCCTCCTTCCCTCCTTCCCTCCTTCCCTCCTTCCCTCCTTCCCTCCACTTAGTGCTCGTGCGCCACGCCTTCTTCTTCTTCTCTGGCCCGCAGCATCAGACAAACAGGTAATGACGGTGTTTGGTGATACATTAACCTCAACATTAGCGCCGCTGAAAACATTACGTCTGGTCCGACGTTTCCTAAAAAAATAAACAAACAAAAAACTCACAAAATCCGTGATTTCAAAGCCTTGTCCAGCTGTTTACTGACGTTTGTCATGTTTAATGAAGAGAGAGACGGCACCAAGGAGGATGCTCCTATGAAGATCCTTTAATTTATCCAAAGTTTTAAGTTAGAATATTTTTTTGATTGCATTTGGTTATACAATATGGCCTTGTTTTGTCTTTTGCCTGTCATTTATTTATTCAATTTGATAATTTGAGTTAGTTTGCCAACAAAATAAATATTTAAGTGTTTTTTTTATTTATTATTATTTTTAATTTGATAAATCATTTTGGTAATGGGTGCCCTTTTTTTGGTTTGAGCACCTGCCTCCCAAAATGTCTGTCCACGTGCCTGCCAGACAGACTTATACATTTCATTTGTGTCTCACTCTCCACTCATTTCCTGTAATATCTACTCTATCTGCTATCTAACATAGGCATAGAATCTCCCAAAAAGAAAATAAAGACATATTGCGTAAAGTCCCATTTTCAGCATGAAATTAAAACTGAAAATTGTATAGAGTAAAGAATGAGTCATTCAATATCTGAACGCATTTTTTTTTTTTTTTTATAAATTGGAAAATCTAAATTGCTTAAAATAAACATAAATGGCTTATTCGTACATGTGCACACACACTTCTCACATATTGCATGTTCCAAATAAGCAAGGTCAACAGGACTCCGCTTCTACCTTGTTTATTCATACACCGAGTCTACCTTCACTTTTCACTTTTCTTATCGCGAGCCACAACTTCCCATGTGAGGTTCCACTGAGTGTCATCTATAGGACCGTGTCCATTTCAACCATACCTCTGATAGAGAACAGGTAGTTCCTCCCTCAGGTCGTTATTCAATTCCTCAAAGACACCCTGGGTTTTGTTGAACTCCTCCTCCGCCTGTTGAGAGGACTTACAGTGAGAACACTCGTCAGCCAACACTCTTATCTGTGCTTTGTGCAATACTGATGCTACCTTTGTCGTTTTGGCCTCGTCTTTTTTCTTGGCACTCTGGAGCGCTTCCAGGTGGTGACGCGCTGAATCGTAGTCCACCAGCTTGCGACCGCGTTTGGCTACGCGTTCCTGAGATAAAAACACACAGAAGAGCTTCCAAAGTGAACATGTACTCAACTAGTGAGAGGAGACCCATATTCTAGCACATACATGCATGTAGGAACTGATTCGGGATAAACAAAAGCATCAGTTCACCTTGACTTCGTGGAACTGGCTTGTGTAGTTCTCCATGGTGCGCACAATCTGGTCACTGAGTTTCTCTTCGTAGTCGTTCCACAGCAAGTCTTCACTCTGAGAGACAGTTATCACATCAGTGCAACTGTAACAATTGTACCCAAATACTGGACGACATCTTAGCAAAGGAGGATATAAATATGTTGTGCAATGTGTCAGGAATAATGTGTTTAAAAAATATATATCAAATAATGGAATAATATAGCAGCAAACAACTATTTGCTTTGTAAAAAATATAGTGGAGTAATGCCTATTTAAGCAGAGGATGAAGTCCCTCTCCCTCTTTGCGGATTGTAATCTGAGTTTCTCTTTGCTTTGGTTACGTGGACGGGTCGGTTAGACGTGCCATATAGTGCCTGTGATACTGCCTGTGATACTGCCCCACTAGCTAGCTAAGGGCTGCTGCTAACGGCGTCACAACCAGGCTGAAAGCTCCGGTTCTGCAAAGGGAAGCAAATGCAGGAGAGTTGTAAATCCTGCATTATCTCTACTGACCAGCAGGGGCGACTCCTCCGGTTGCAAAATGAAGTCAGATTGTATAGAAGTCTATGAGAAAATGTCTTCTCACTTGATTTATTCCCTCAGTAAAACATTGTAAAGAAGAGTTTATGTTCTCAATCTCTAGTTTAAAGTCTTCTTTAATACAGCATGATGCTCATTTAGTAAATTATGATCCATTTAGAGTCAAATAGACCATAAAGCAGTGTATGCTTTAGGGCGGGGCTTACTGCAATTTACAAGTTGCTGCCGCTACCAGAATTGTATACAGCATCTCTAAGTCAATCTGCATTCCAAATATGGTCACTTCCATTCATTGGTTTGTAAAAAAAAAACTAAAAACATTGCAATTCAGCACTGTAGCCGCCGTTTGTACCGTTAGCGCTGTTAGCTGCAAGCCGCGGTCTTCATGTTGAAAGCCGCGTGGAGACAGTAGATATATTCAGAATTATGTATTGAGCACCTTTAACTGTAGTGTTTGTAGTTCATTGTCGATCCTGGTGTTAATGTGTTATGCTGCGTTCACACCAAACGCGTTGCGAGCTTTACTCACGTAAGTTAGCTTATCTCCGTGGCTTTACTCGGTGGAAATTGTTATAATTTCCGCCATCCACCATGGAAAAAATAACCACTAGTTCTGCTTTATACTTGTTGTGGACATCCCAGAAACATCGGAACATCTAACGTCCTCATGTTTGGGTTCATAACATCACCCGTAGGCTCACACAGCTCGGTAACTTTCACTGATTACGTCTCGATAACTTCCGCTTCCAGCGCTACTAGAGCAACAGCAGCCAGGCGGGCGGAGCATCTCAACGCTGATTGGCTTCCGCGTCATTCACGCCGCCCTAACTAAGAAGTGACGAACAGCGCACTTTAGCCCAGTGAACGTTTGGTCACTCGCTCAACAAGCCAATGTGACAGACAAGATGTGTGTTCATGTTTGTGAGTTAGATAAGGACACTTTAGCAAGTAAGCTAATGTGGTTACTGTTCAGGGTATCTGACCCTGTGAAGGGACATCGAGGTAGCTTTATCGAAGTAGGGTCTCCATCTACATAGACAAATACCGTAACGGTAATCCTTTTCTCCTCAAAAAGGTTGACACAGGATTTTAATATTTCATGATGTTTTTTTCCATTTGTCCAATTATCGCATCACGAATGTGCAGCGGACAATATGGACCGACATCTCTGAGGAATGTTTCCGACATCTTGTTTAATCTATGCCACGAATGATTAAGCCAGTTCTGAAGGCAAAAGGGTGGTCCTCATAAAGTCGCCGGAGAGTGTATTTTCATGGTAACTTTGGATCCCGCTTCGTGAAACCCCCAAAACAATTCCTGTGAATGAACCCACCATGCTGAAATAAAAGTGATTTCATCAGCTCTCAGATCTAAACGCACATTAGGGACCTACGTCTGTAATGACCGCGAGCTCCTCCACACCGTTCCACTCTGGTTCGTAGATATCTCGCAACGTCTGCGACAGCCGCTTGGACGTCTCATGCACGGCTGAGGAAGGAAACAAGAAATGATATGACAAAAATGTTAAAAAGCCAAATAATCATGACTCTGCTAGAATCTTATCTTCTAGCATCAGCAGCACAGTGCATTGTGGTCGGTATTCTTTTTGACATTTTCATTTTAAAAGGGTTTTTGGCTTCACCCACAAAGAGAACAACACTGGTTTCCTGGACTAGAGCTCACAATTGCAGGGGCAATAGCTGACAACAGAAACACAGCACTTTTGTTTCTTTGCGCATGAATCACATATGCGGTGCTGCGTTTGTCCTTTCCTCATAGAAGACGGCGACGTAGACGAAATTGCAAAAGTCCACACAGGGTCCGAGAATAGAAGAAATCCACTTCCCTATAATTCAGACTCTCCAGAGGAAAAAAGTTGATGCTGTGTGTGTGCATGCGTGACCCACCTTTCACTGCTGCGTGGTAGGCTTTGACGTCTTTAAACAGCCTGCTTCCATCGATCTGCGTGGGACACAAAGTAGAAAGCGCAGAGGAGGTCAAGTTCTCTGTGGACGAGTTGACCCATTTGTGCATCGCCACTTCCTGGGCGAACTCAGTGCCCTTCGGGCCGGCTTCTGTTCACGGCGCACACTCTTTCTGTGCCAAATTCAGAGCTGCGCATATGCCGTGACACTGCCATCAACCCGACCAAAATGTTGAGTTTAAATTAAGTAAACAACCCCTTTATGTGGTGGTGAAGTGACAGCAGCGTGTCTCGTCAGGATCAAGGCCAAAGGACAATGCTCAAGTATACTCAGATGCCTAGGGGAGACAAAACATGCGGTATCTATGCAGATACGAAAGTAAGGAGGTACATCTTGCTTCAAGTGTTTCCTGTTGTCGAGGGCCTCGTCTTTTAACTTGTGGGTTGGCGTCTCAGCAGCAGGAACAAACAAAAACAAAAACACCACGCTAGTTTCTGAAGACACGACAGTGCCTCATTTAACTCAAGCTGTTTGGTATGTGGTGTCGAGATAAAATAAAAAATTAAGACGTTTAACTAGAAAAGGTGGACCTTTATTTGAGTCTCGCAGTGAACGGCGGTACAGAGACCACCTGGCGTTAAATAGGTTACCTGTTGTTTGTTGAGGCTCTGGAAACACAGCTCGAACTGCTCGTCCTTGGTCTCCATGGTTTTGCCCAGTTTTTGAAGGACCTGAGGGAGGACGGCAGAGTTAGTTTCAACATTCGACTAGACACGGGTTGCGAGAATAACTAGAGCTGGAATGACATAACGTAGCCGGATCCCTGGCCAAAAATTAACGGCACAGTTAACCATGACAGATTCATGGTCCACATACTCCTATGACTCCCCTGAAACTACACTCACACATGCCACTGTGCACATAGCTGTTTTAAAAACCAGCATGCCAGGCATGCTTATTATCTATTTTTTCCAAGGATTACAAAGCAACAACACTATTTTTTTGTTTGAATATTGTTTGAGTCGTCAAAGACACCGCTGAGCTTCGGTCCTGCAGACTCCGGAGTGCACGCAAACTCTCGCCGCTGAAATCAAAAGGAGTCGAAAAGTCGTGTGAGAAAGAGACTCTTCCGCCAGCGAGAGAGAGGAAGTGCACAGTCAGGAAGTGGCGGCCGTTCGTGCGGCGGCGAACAACACTGCGACGCGGAGGGGGAGAGTCAAAGCTGCTGATTTTTATTAATGCATCAGCCAAACAAACAAATATCATCCAAATGTGCCCCCTCCTCCTCCTCCTCCTGCGTAGACGGGTTCTTCTTCTCTTCTACCTGTTGCCACATCAGTTGTATCCGCTCGCTTTGGGTGCGTTGCAGCCTGGTGCGGAGCTGGATAACGGGACTGTATGTTTCGGGGAAGAGACGTATACGCTACAGGGGCAACGTGTTGCGCACGTTATTCCTACATAACGGCCGCGCGCATTGCACTAATCCTCTGAATGAGCGGCGGGTCCCCGTTTGAGGGGCCTGATCTGGAGATTCTGTTCACTATTACATCTGATAGGTTAACACCGCGGGCGCGATAAGAAAACAGACCGTACAGCTTCTTCTTCTTCTAGTGACAGTTCTAACGGCACACTGTAAACCCAACTAAAGTCGATTGCTCGGGCTCACCTTCTCCTGGGCTCGATTCAAAGACTTCTGGACCCGTTTGGCGAGGAATCCAGCTCCGGCCTGGAGGTTCGGGCCCATCTTATTCTCTGCCATCGTGCACTTCTTTCTCTCTCTCTCGGTTCCTCCTCACTAAAAAGCAGTCCTCCTCCAACTCTTCTGCTTCCTCTCGAGAAAGTGCCTCGCAGCAACTTTTTTGCAAGCGACTTAAATTCAAGGCAGCGACGGAGGTGGAGCAACAATACAAGTGTCAAGACTCAGGCACACACACACACGCGCGCGCGCAAACACACGCGCACGCAAACAGGCGGCCTTAAACCGAGCAGTGAAGTTCTTTAAATCGTCGGCTGCAGAGGGAGTCTTGTTCTTGTTCAAGCTTGCCGAGGGAGGGACCCGGAACTCTCTCTGCGCGCCCCGACCTGTTCACACACACACACGCACACACACACACACACACACACACACACACACATCGGGTAACACGGTTGTCAAACTGCACTCCGCGGTGAAGTCCTCCAACAACACTCACCTGAAAAGCATGCGAGTAGATTGCGTTCCCTGCGATGACGCGTAGGGTGACGTTTTTTTTCTTTGGTGGGGGTATTGTATAAAATAAATAAAGTATTGGGCAAGGCTTTTGTACCGCAAACCACTTTTATTATTTTTAAAAGGACATGCATGACGCATACGCTGTCCCGATATTGATTCATGGGCACTGTTTGCCGAGTTGGCCATTGTTGACACTTCCGCTTCTCACAGTAGTAGTAATATGACTCACATCATGCATGTACCAACCCAATGTGGAACACTTAACACTGACTAAGTAGCATTATTATTTCATTGACCCGCCCCCATTATGTAACAATAGAAGGTACCTGTGTCATGAACCCCATCCTCCCTCAAAATACAAAAAAAGAAGATGTGTGCACGGAAAAGTCACACATCACCTGCGAAATGTCACTGAAAGAGACACAACATTACTACAAAAATACTAAAAACAATCGGAAGGAGACACACGATGGCTCCAAAAGACACAACACAACAACAAGCAAACACAATAACACTACAAAAAGAAACAAAACAACCACAAAGAGATATTACATGACTACAAAAAGATACAAAACAACAATCAAAGATACACAAAAAGATTACAAAATGGCACAAAACCACCAAAAAGAGACACAACAAGACAACAGTTAAACCTAAAACTACGACAAGGAGACACAACTTTATTACATAAAGACACAATACAAACCACAAAGAGACACAAAATGACTACAAAAAGTCACATCTTGCTTGTAGTTCTCATATTGGTGTCTTACCATCTCAGAAAGGAGGAGGACCTCTTACTTGTCTGTGCCCAGAGGCCCACTGTCTCGTAATCTGTCCATGCCTATAAAGGCCTATCACTATTGGTTTTAATGGCATTTACCATTGTCCTCCATACTGTTTATGTATATTATGCATATAGGGAGATATAATTTACAGAAAATACAACTGAAAAGTTAAACTAACAAATCCATTATTGTGAAGTACAATGTAAAAACATTTACATGATCAAATGTATGTATATATATATATATATATATATATATATGCAGATTTCTATATGAAGACACAAAACAACCACAACAAGACCACAAAGGGACACAACATGACACAAAATAACACTAAACAACAACAAAAACACATAACATGACAACACAGAGACAAAGCAACCATAAAGGGAAGGTTTCTTCCCTTTTTGCCCCGTGAAAGGTTATTTTTGGGGAGTTTTTCCTGATCCGATGTGAGGTCCTGGGATGTCGTATGTGTACAGATTGTGTACAGATTGTAAAGCCCTCTGAGGCAAATTTGGAATTTGTAATATTGGGCCATACAAAATAAACTGAATTGAATAAAAGACACCAAAATAAACCACAAAGAGAGATAATATGACTACAAAACTATACACCCCGCGATGGTTGTAATCTGGGTCTCTTACTTTCTAGCAAGGGTGCCTATGGGCCCATTTTCTCGTTCCTATAAAGGCCTATCTCTCTTGGTTTCAATGGCATTTACCATCGTCCTCCATAGTGTTTCTGGGAAGGCCTGGGGAAGAGATATCATGTAGGGAGATACAATTTACAGAAAATACAACTGAAAGGTTAAATGGGCAAATCCACTAATATGAAATACAATGTGAAGACATTTACATGATGAAAACATTTTTTTTTTGTGGTCAGTCATCATTTTCTTTAGTTGTAGTAGGATGTAGTTGTTTGAGGGTGATACTCCTGGCTACAGCCCTACATTATCGACACTTCAGTACAATAACTTACAGGTGTGTGCATTTGTTTATTTTGTACACTTACATTATTTAGAGAACAAGTAGTAGTCTTTTTTGTCAACCTGTGTCTTGTAAGTGCCTCATTAGAAAACTGCAACGCTAATAATGCCAGAGAGACCCTTTTGTGGAATAATTACTGACTCAAAACAGAATCTGGTTGATTGCCAAGTAGGTTTCACGGACAAGGATCTGCTCTGGTGTATTGGTGCACACAATAAGTGTATTATAAGTATTGTGTATTATAAGCACACAAATCAAGAAAGAGGAATATAGAATAGAAGAAAGTAACAATAAAAAATACTATAACAAATATGTACAATATATCTATAATATATTTCAAAAAAGTAGTACAATGTATCTAAATTAATATTAATTTGTATCAAGGAAAATCATGATGAAAAATGTAATAATAAAAAAACTATAAAAATGTACAATGTATGTGCATTAAATTGAAATAATTGTGTAGTTTTTAGCAGTTGTAGTTTTGTACAGGTAAGTCTTATTTGTTCAATGGACCTGTCACTTGTCAGAGACCAACTTCACTGACAGGTGGCGCTAGATAACAGACTACTTGCTCTTGGGATAATAGTTTCAGCCTTTTTACGGCATGTAAATAGGAACCCTGTGACGTTTATGTAGGTACGCACGTTTTGATGCACAGCGCTGACCGTGTGGGGTGGAGTTCCTCCCAGATTAACGACGAGCAACGGAGTATGGGGGGACCAAGTGTGAAGTAGATCGAGCGCACCCAAAGTAGCAAGACAAGAAATGGTAAAAGACGTTTGGCGCGGTTGGTAGACGAGCTGCGGACAGCCGAGGGAGAAGAACCGTGGTCAACCTCGCCGGTCAGCTGTTTGTTAGTATTTGTTTATCCTGGAGAAAGAGCCAAGGGACATTCGTACATTTACTAAGAGAGACTTGCTGTGGTTTAATTTCAGGTTTTCCCATATTCTCTCGTCAGCCGTATATTGAAGCTTGCCCTGCGCAGGCAGACGGAACCACCTCGAAAATGCCTCCCATCGAAAAAGACACCGGGAAGAATGAGCTCAAATCTCAGATACAGCAACTTATTGACTCCAACCAAGTGATGGTCTTCAGTAAAAGCTACTGTCCGTACTGTGTTAAGGTAAGGCGGCAGTTGTTTTGGTTTTGTCGAAGAGGGAGACCTTGCTTACGCCGGTCGGAAACTTCCATCTTCTCCCGAGGTCCACGGGCTCGGTCTAATTGCTGGCGTTTCCTTGTCGCGTCAAAGCTAACAAGAGACTTCGTCCTGGCGGAACCCGAATGCGGCCAATTGCTACAAATCTAGCCGAATCGCATACATTCAATAAACCGTCGAGACAGTTTGACAGAACCCCCCCCCCCCCCCCCCCCCCCCCACCGGTCGGGTCACTGTCGCGTTAGCTGCTCTACTGTTATCTGAATGTGGTCTCGCGTCTTAGAAAAGTTAACTTGCATAACTTGGAGTTCGTTGTTAACTTAAATTGGAGGGTCAGACGCGGTCGGCACTCTACAAAGCAACGTGAGCACTCGTGTCTTTGACGTTGCAGCTGTTAAAACGTAGCTTCTTTTGACGTTAGCTAGCAGTTACACTGTCTGTCTTCCGCCAACATACTTCTCGCGCAGAGGAGGAGGGGGGGGGGGGGGGCAACTAACAATTAACAGCACGACAGGTTTTTTCTTTTTATTGAAACAAAATGTAAATATCTATGAAAGACTGTTTCTGGATGTGGAGTGTTTCGCCGACCTTTGCTAATATGAAAGGCTGTTTATGAGGACACTGATGTGTAATGTTTACATTTGTGTCTCTTTTATAGGTGAAAGACTTGTTCAAAGAGCTGAACGTCGAGTGTAACGTGGTGGAGTTGGATCTCATAGGTAAGAAAGAGATGTTACTGTATATAAACAAACCTTTTTAGAAGTGTCTGCTCATTTTAGTGTTCTAAAGTTATCTAAACCAAGTGTTCACATAATGCTTATGAGTGCCTAATATGTTGCCAGTGTTATCTCGCTTGATCTATCATATGTCAATATCAAATTAATTGCATGCATGCTTGAGATTGAAACCACGTTTTTTTTTTCTGCCAACATTGTGTAAAGTCCTGCGTGTTGTGGTGGGAATAGTTCTTCCTGTGCAGCAGCACAAAAAACATGCAGAGTCACTCTCGGAAGGTACTTTAGCCTCATGCAGTGGGAATAGTTCTTCCTGTGCAGCAGCACAAAAAACATGCAGAGTCACTCTCGGAAGGTACTTTAGCCTCATGCAGTATCTCGGTAAACTCTGACCTCTTTGCGCTGTCTCGTGGAGTCAATTATGTCACGCTGTCGACAGAAGCGCATAGGGACGCTGATTATCAATCAGGAAATGATTGATGAACGCCTTTTTAAGAATAGAACTCATCAGAGTATATTACAAACCGATGCAACCTCAGCTGAGGGAGTTGCCTGTTCATATCAGCTGATCAGCTTTGACCGCCAGACTAGATTGGTGAGGATATAACCATAGAAAGAGTGCTGCCTTGTGGTGTTGTTAGTCAACCGTGACTGGCCGAACTGAAGGTTCAAGTGACTACATAAGATCTGAGGAGAAGTAGGGGCCCATTTGAGTGCAGCCTCCGTTTGTGGCCGTGCTGTGAGCACAGAGAGACCTGTAGGTTTGTGTCATTCTCTGTGCATTAGTCATGCTGATTAACCATGTGAGAAGTTTTTGCTAATATTCAATAACCCTATTCACTTTGCACTAACAAACAAATGACTCTTCCGTGCAGAGGATGGAACCACCTATCAGGAGATGCTGCTTGAGATGACCGGACAAAAAAGCGTTCCGAATGTCTTCATCAACAAGATGCACGTCGGTGGCTGTGACAAAACGATGCAGGTGAGAGCGTGTGTTTGCGGCTAAGTAACTTGTCTTTTTAAAGGGATTTTCTTTGTGCGGTGCGATCCTTGTGTCGCGTATCGAGTGACTTATCCACGGTCTAGACGCTGTGTACAGAGGGGCCTGTGTGGTTCAAGTTGATGCTAGTTAATAACAACAAGGAATATTTATTTGTTTTTAGTCCTTCAGCTGTGTTTTGGAATGACTTTAAAGTTTATTGTTCCCACACGATCCACGCAACGCTGTGTTAATGTTTCTGTCAGGCTCATGAAGACGGCAGCCTAAAGCAGCTACTGAGCGGAGATGCCGAAGCTTACGAGTATGACCTGATCGTCATCGGAGGAGGGTCTGGAGGCCTGGCCTGCTCAAAGGTGACGCACAGATTTACCGTCACCATTTATCCGTTTCCCACTTTCCACGGGACAGTGTTGGGGGGGGGGGGATCACACATTTCCGGAACGTGGCAGTAACACTGGCTATTTTAACAGGAAGCCGCTATGTTGGGGAAGAAGGTCATGGTGCTGGACTACGTTGTGCCCACGCCAAAGGGAACCACCTGGGGTAAGATGCTTCCACTTCAGGATACTTACTAAAGTACTTGCAATGCACTGTAAATATCTGACTCCTTACTGCTGTGGCTGGTCAGGTCTCGGTGGAACCTGTGTGAACGTGGGCTGCATTCCCAAGAAGCTGATGCACCAGACTGCCGTGCTAGGCACTGCCATGCAGGATGCGCGCAAATTCGGCTGGGAGTTCAGTGAGACAGGTGAGGGTGCAGAGCGCCGGCCCCGGAGGTCGCGGAGGGGGGACACCGCGCCGGTTTGTCGCGGTAAATCAAGAGGCGTGCCTGGTCACTAGTCACTTGTTAGCATACCACTGATTCTACTAACGGCCGTCCGTCTGTACTCAGTGAAGCACAACTGGGACACGATGAAGACGGCGGTGAACAATTACATCGGCTCACTGAACTGGGGCTACAGGGTGGCACTGAGAGACAAGAGTGTCGAATATATCAATGCCTATGCAGAGTTCATCGAACCACACAAAGTCAAGGTAAGTGCTTTTGTTTTAAAGGAAATTTTTTAGCCGTCAAACTATTAAACAGCCCTTTCTGGAACTGAAGTCGTTCTCATCAAAGCCGCCAGACTCCTTTTTTTTTTTACCTCGGAATCAGCGAATGTTGCCTTGATTGGTTAGTTTGTCTGTGTTACTGTGTGACATTGGTGTTAATTTAAGTCACTCAATTACAACTAACCAATCAAGGCAGCGTTAGACCAGTAACTCCTGTGTTTTTAAAATGACTGTTTGTTTGTCTGAGTGTTTTTTTTAAGATAAATATTCACACTGAGATTGATGGTGGCTTAAATACTTTATGCTGCTGCACCCGTACGCAGCAGTACATTGCTTTGGGCTTGGGCTCCTGTCTGTTTTCTCCAAACCACCACTTACGGAAGGTAACCCATTGACTTCTGGATAAGTATCTCATACAACACCACTTCCAAACATCCCAACTGTCCCCTTTACTGCTGTTGCTAGTTCGGTTCCAGTATTGGTAGACTTGACGAATGGTCTTTTCTGAAACTACAATACAGAACTGTTTATTTGACCACAGAAAAAGCCCTTCCCTCCTCACTCGGTCCTGAAACTCACCATAAATCTTGATAAGCTGCCTGCTTTTGAAATGTTGTCCAGCCTGTTGCTGCAACCTATTATTATTTTTTGTTTGTTTTGTTATACTTGAGATCACATCACGAGCTGCACCCAAAGCAAATATTTACAAGAAGAAAAAAAACCACCCTGCACATCCCCGCCAAAAAAAAAGACTGCTCGATGAGTCGGTCAATTTTTTGCGTATTGTTTAATTAATATCAGTTATTGTTTTGTGTTTTCTGACAGGCAACCAACAAACGTGGGAAGGAGACGTTTTACACGGCGGCAAAGTTTATTTTGGCTACAGGAGAGAGGCCGCGCTACCTGGGCATACCTGGAGACAAGGAGTACTGCATCACCAGGTGAGAGCTTTTAATGATCTGGACCCCTAGTGTCCTCCTCGGATGGCTTCTCCCCAAAGCATTCATCAGTCACCAAGCTGTTTTAAAAGGTTATGTAAGGTTACCCTCAGGTGTCTTTGGTGATTACTGCTGCCATTTGTCAACCTGCAAATGGCCTCATGCTGCTCACTTGGTTGCACGAAAACCTTAAACCAAAGGTTGTTGTGACACAAGACACAACCCCATCCTGGGCAGTATTTCTTTTGTGTCGGGGAGTGTTTTTGAAATGTCAGCACATGCTATACTTGGAGAAACTACAGTCTTGTTGTTTTTAAACCAGTTGTCGTTAGCCTTGACATCCATCCGTCTGTCTGCGCTTTCTCTGCCAGCGACGACCTCTTCTCGTTGCCCCACTCCCCAGGGAAGACCCTGGTGATCGGGGCGTCGTACGTGGCCCTGGAGTGCGGTGGCTTCCTGGCAGGCCTGGGTCTGGACGTCACCGTCATGGTCCGCTCCATCCTGCTAAGGGGCTTCGACCAGGACATGGCCAACCGTGCCGGCGAGCACATGGAGGAGCACGGCGTCAAGTTCCTGCGCAAATATGTCCCTGTGAAGGTGAGCGCCAGCTAGACCTCCGAGCGTTTTAGTCATCTCACTTAAAGGAGCCCCCATTGATAACAAAGGCATCTTATAGTCTGCAGACTTTGAACCGTGTAATTGCGCAGCATCAGATTTATTGTCGTACCTTCTTGTATCATCAGTTTTGATCTCTCAGCTGGATATTTGACAGTAGCACAAAGATTGACTTCCTTGAGTGTCTGTCAGGTAGAGGAGCTGGAAGCAGGAACTCCCGGCAGGCTGAAGGTGACAGCCAAGTCCACGGAGAGCGATGAGATCTTCGAGGGGGAGTACAACACGGTACTTATTGATTCTTCATCCCGCCCGTCTGTTCCTGGTGTTACCGTTGGAGAATACATTGGACGTTTCTTTGAGGTTCCTTTTGGGACAATCTTATAGGAAATCCCAAATTGTGCAATATTTAATAAATACATAGTTATATGAATACAAGCTAGGTTGGGTAATGTATTTAAGAAGCATTTCTTTTTTTAATATTTGTTGAAATTCTCTTAACATCCCGACATCAATAAATCAAATGCTCTGACAAAGCATTAGTCATTCTGCTTGACCGTGTTCCTTGTTTACATTCATGAGGATTATTTTGGTGGTGGGGGGGTGGCTCTCTAGATTGCTTCTAGCTACTTTGACAACTTTTACTTTGACCATTCCTGTTTTTGTTTTGTCAGTTGAAATAAATAAATCCTAATGCCATTTTTCCCGACAGTGGAGGACTTCCTTCCTTTTTAAAACTACAAGCCATTTCTTTGTCCTTCAGGTGCTGATAGCAGTGGGCCGAGACGCATGCACCGACAAGGTCGGCCTGGACAAGATAGGGGTCAAAGTCAACCCCAAGTAAGTTTATCATCTCATTGTGCATCTTTTTCTTTCTTTGTTTCTCCTCCATACATCCATCGCATTACATGGGGCGTCCTGTGCCTTTAAGACTGGTTGTGCAGTCATGATGATTCAGCAGTTCTTGCCGCCCCCTCCAGGTGTGGGTGTTGTTGAAGGGGAGGATTCATGATTCATAGGGAGAGAGGAGGGGTGTCTTCCCCCCACCCCCCTGTACAGTGTGTCAGATGCTTTTTTATCATTTAAAGAGAATTATCTAAGCTTTTCACGCCCGTGTTGCATTATCTGCTCTTAGGTTGTTTTTTTTAGGAATTTAAAAAACTAGACCGGTAAAACAAGCTGATGAAGTCGTACATTTTGCACTCTATAATTATTATTTAAAATATTATAAATGGGGTATGTAGGCTTTTCTTATGATGTTGGCACTCCATTTATTAATTTTTTGTGAATGACCAACAGGGATTAAGAAGGCATGAGGCGAGCTTAAACAGCGCTTGGTGGGTCACATGGACCCAGTCTTATGACCTTGGTAGTCTGATGGCGCCAAGAGGGCTTCTGTAGGGTTTATCAGAATACTATTATGTTTCTCTGTTCTGCCTAACATGACCCCTAGGCACAGCGCTGACTGATTGATTGGAAAAAATGTGAACGGACTACAGCGTAGCGTGTTTCTGTTTTTTGCAATCAGAAGTTAAAGATAAAATGAGTTTTAACTGATCAACTAAAGATTGACTTTGACAAAAAGTCCCGAAAAATGTTTAACAAGAAAAACTAATTTTATTTAAGTATAAAAAAACTTTCCGACATCGAGTAACAATATTAATACCGTTCAAACGGTAACTTTTTATTTTCATAAGATGTTAAATACTACATGCAGCTGTTGTTATTGTAGCGTTCAACTCAAACGGAGTATAGCGCTTTGCAGTTTCGATGTTGATGGTGAAGAAACCGGTTTATCCGTGCTTTCACTTTAACTGTTAAAAGACATTAAGAATGTAAAAAGATGAGCCGTTGACAGAATTGATCATCAGAATTGGGCCCATTTTGAAAATGCAACTGCTTTGTTTCCCACCGTCCAGGAATGGGAAGATTCCGGTGAACGATGAAGAGCAGACCAATGTGCCCCACGTCTACGCCATCGGGGACATTCTGGAGGGCAAGTGGGAGCTGACGCCTGTCGCCATCCAGGCTGGCAAGCTGCTGGCACGGCGCCTCTACAAGGGCGCAACACTCAAGGTACATCGCTGTTACCCCACACATGCCATCGCCATGGCGATCTGCATGAACGGCAAAAAACAGCCAGTCTGTAATGAATAAAGGATGGTAGAAGTAAATTCCTCTGACTTTTCCTTGATTTTTGTATGATCGATAATGCTTTTTTAAAAAATAAGATACACTCAAAATAAATGGAGATTATTTGCCCTGCGATAGACTGGAGACTTGTCTAGGGTGTAACCTGCCTCTTGGAGCTTGTGTTTGGCATTTTAGGTGGCTTTCAATTTTGAAATTCCACATTGGAATTGCACTGACGTTGGTCAGCTTTAAAAATGACATCCTGTTTCCTATGTGGAAACAGGATGTTTTTCAATGATCCACTGTTATTGAATTCAGATTGATCTTTGGAAATGTTTTCTTTAACTTTGACTAATTATTCACACAGTAAATATATTTTTATCTGAAATGCAGTATTTTCTTTCATTCTTAATTATTTTATAACCTTTTTTGACTGACTTACTTATTGACTGAATGTAAAGGTCTTTTTTTATGTTAAAGTCGGTCCATACACGCTCCTGCAGTAATCCCTCGTGCATACACGTACCGCAAAAACAAGGCGTGGGCTAGTTTGCCCATATTTTTATTTATTTTTATTATCTTTCATCGACCGTCTGGTTCCTCAACACACAAACTCACTTTGGCATTGAAAGTAAACGGCACCTGGCTTCAACCATCACTGGAACATCGCTTGGCGGCGGTCCAACAGGAGCCTTTATTTCCCTAACAAATATTTTCCTGTGTTGGTGTAGTGTGACTACATCAACGTTCCCACCACTGTCTTCACCCCGATGGAGTACGGCTCCTGCGGTCTGTCGGAGGAAAAAGCCACAGAGCTCTATGGGCAAGACAACCTGGAGGTAACACACACATTTCTTTTGTCTGGACACACATTTGCAGTATGTCTCTTCTTTTTTTTTCTTCTACACTTGTCTCTGAGGTTTAACTGCAGACATGGTGGATATATATATAATATTAGATACACTGTAATAAAGCTCCACTGCGTTTGTGGTCTTCAGGTGTACCACAGTCTGTTCTGGCCCCTGGAGTTCACCGTGCCCGGCAGAGACAACAACAGGTGCTACGGCAAGATCATCTGCAATAAACTGGACAACGTAAGATTATCACTGCTTCTGCACAGTTGACTCAGATCTTTAGCAGCTGGCGCCGCGTGCCCCCTTCTTTTGTCACGCCAATGACTGTTTTTGTTGTTGCTGTAACACCGTAGGATCGAGTCATCGGGTTCCACTACCTGGGGCCAAATGCAGGAGAGGTGACGCAGGGCTTTGGTGTAGCCATGAAATGCGGCGCCACCAAGGAACAGCTGGACGGAACGATCGGCATCCACCCAACCTGTGCTGAGGTAGAAGTCGACGCTGGTCATTATAGATATCAGAAATCAAGAATACAAAAAAGCGTGCACTTATTGCCGACCTTTTTAGTAGAGCTGAGATGTGGCGGGGCTCGGTACTTCTGCCAGCTACTCGTTCAGGTTCAGCATATTTCATGAATGAAGTTCATGAATAATTTTTTTATGCCAAGCTTTTGCACCGCAGTTGAAGACCTCAACCAATCACGTATTAAAAACTTTTACTAAAGTGCTCCAAGGATTATGAGTTGTGCCTTTTTTTTTTCTTCTTTTTTTTTTAAAAACTTTCGAGGATTCTAAACTAACGAAAACACCACACAGGCTGCGTAGTCGAAACCACAGTGCTGAAATATTACTCCTTTTCTGGCCTGGTTACTCAAATACGTGTTGGAATAGTGTTCTGTTGACCGACCAGGAAGTAGGAAATGATGAGCCACCGCACAGCTAAAAGGCCTTTTTTTTTTTTAACACAACAAACATGTTGAACTCTAACTGAAAGCTGTGTGTGTGCAGATGTCTCATAAGATTTGCACGTTGGTCCCATTTATATAAATGTCACACCCGCTGCACTTTGATTAGCATGGCTCCCTCACTCGGCTAGTCCAGTCTAAATCTGTGTGAATGCTCCCGTCGTGCCAGAGCACAGATCGGATCAGAACACATGAACGGTGCAGCCACAGTGAGGGGAGGCGAAGGCTTAAAGTATTACCATCTCTGTTTGTAGAGGCCTGACTTGAAGAGCGTTTTTAATCCCGTTTAGTTTTTTTTGCAGATCGTAAGCCGGATAGTTATTTAAATGTCAGTTCTGGCTGCCGTGATGCATAATGTGCACCAATTAACTTAATAGCAGATTTCACACGTTCATTAAGTTAATGCAGGACGGTGATAATTGCGGTGCATTAAGTCACTCAGTCGTTTGATGTTTTGCATTACTTGCATTTCCTTTTTTCTTTTTTTTTAGTAAAGTTTGAATGATTGCAGGACACTGTTAATTGCCCCATGTTGTGCCCATGTCCAAGTTTCCTATTCTTTCATGGTACTATAGTTTTCATGGCACAGTTCACCATAAAAATCCAAAATACATATTTTTCCTCTTACCTGTAGCGCTCTTTATCAATGGAGATTGTTTTGGTATAAGTTGCAGATAAGATGCTACTCGGCTTGTGGTGTTCAAAGCACCATATTTAACACACTTCAACCATTTTTTTTCTTTCCTGTAATTATGACCTGTTTATTCAAGAAAATCCACAGACCTTGTTGCGAGTAGTTTCATGTTGGCTATTTTGATTTAAAAAAATCGCCTTACTTATGTTTGTTTCTCCTCTGCATTTTTAGATCTTCACTACAATGGATGTGACCAAGAACTCCGGTGGAGACATCAACCAGGCCGGCTGCTGAGGTTAAACCCTGCTCGTTTAGCTGAGGCTGCTCTCACGTTAGGACTCTCCAACTAAACCGCTCTATCTAGCTTATTTTTAACTCTGCTTCACCTCCAGTTGCTCCGCCCGCAGGGCAGCCGTCTCTCAGGACAAACCTGAGCGGCGTGCCCCGGCGGAGCTTAGAGGTGACTGACGGAAGCGGCGGTAGTTTTGATGTGAGTGCAGCCTGCTGAACAGCGGGGTTACTCTGCTGATATCCCCCCGGGCTCCACCAGCGTGTCCTTGTTGAGGAGCACCAAATACACACATGCCTAATGTGTGTGTGTGAGTTTGGGCTGTTTGTGACGTCCTGGCCCGTAACCTGAAATTACTGAGGTGGGCGAGGATCGATGTCCCTCTGCAGGAGCGCGCCGATGGCGACCTGAACCCCTTTGTCCAATTCCCCCGACTTCGAACACATCTCAGTGAGAGCCGAGCAAATCCTTCCAGATAAAGATTTACTGGGAATATTACAACCTGAATTGTAGTGAATCTTGTGTTTATAAACAAAAAAATAAGAAATGTTCACCGGTTTTTACTAAAATGAATTTAAAGCTGGTTTGTTGCATCTCGCCTGTTCACCTTCTGTGTCTGTGAAAGATGGATTCGATCCTCCAGAGGGCAGACTTCTGGCTGTCGGCCTTCTGCACAAATTACTTGTTTGTTAATGTCCAACCACTGTAGATTACTCCTCAAGATTTAATAAAGGATGAATTCACCTTCTGTGTTGTCACACTTTTTCTACTTATTTCACCCGCAGAGCAACACGCTCCTCACCTTCCTGAACATGCATATACGGAAGTCCCAAACTGGGGAAAAATAGTTGCTTTAAAATATATATATAATAATAATGGCAGGAAATGGGCTTGTCTTAATCAAACATCCCATTTAGTTACTAAGTGTATCTAGTATGTGTATAATATAAACAATTTTTTAGATCCCTTAATGGAAATGGTTTGTCATTTTTACATGACGATATTTCTGACATTTGCTGCTTCTCGGCCAATCCCAGGCCCTTTCATGTCTGCTAACCATAAAACATAAAATGTGACGGAATGAAAGTAAAGCTCATGAAGTAATGCGCCTCTGTTCAGTGGATCAGAACGGTGAAATAACATGTTGAAGTGGTCTGATGAGTGTAAATCTCTTCAATAATTTCAGAATCTATTGGTTCATTAAGTATTTTTCACATCGCTTATTCCACAATGTGTTATTTCATATTGGGCTCCACAACTCGCATCTTAAAATAACAGCGGGACCAGTGGAACCTTTTCATCGACATCAGAGGGCCACGGAGAATACACCGGCATCATTTCCTCTGGGGGTTTCTTTGGGCCCATTCAGCCTCGACGATCAATGGCGTCTGGGCCGGTGTGAAGCCTTTTGTTCGGCTCACATCTGAGAACAGTCACCTGCACGGGCTGCCATGACAACGCGGGCCTTTGATGCTCTTCATTTGAATGAGACACATTAGGGTTGAGGACCATCTGCCGTCGATACGAGCTAATTGATTCACAGTGCTGTTGGTCGGATGTGACATGGTGTGGGAGTTCGACCTAGACCGGGAGCTCTGTGTGCACTTTGTTTACATCCTCGCGCAGCCGAAGGAATGAGGACAAACCCGTTGAGAAGGTGATCCACCGAGGTCAATTAAATATCTATTGTGAGTCAATGTGACAAATTCCCACACCCCAGGTCTCTTGTGACCAGGGGCGTTTGTAGGATTCCAAGAAAGGGGGGGGGCTAAGCCCCAAGGGGAGTGTTACATTTGTAGGGCGCCGCAAATTTTTCTTGGGGGCCCGGATATCCATAGCCATTGTCTGACAGTTCATAGATTGGTTCAATCAGAAAGAGTGTGATTTTGCTCTGTAGTTTTGCTTGCATTCAGTATATGATAAGACAAGAGACAGAAATTCAGGGTCATAGTGATATTTTATGCTCATTTGGACACTATCACTGAGATAAAGATGAACTAGTTCAGTGTCAAATATACCATTCAATGGAAAAAAATAAATAATAATAATCTATATTAATGCAAAGAATAGAGAGATGTCAATAGTTATTTCTTGTATTTCGAATTTGCTCATTGACACTGTCGCTCACTGGAGACAGTTTCTAACTTCCCTTTCATTTGCCTCAAGTAAACCTGAATGTAAGCAGGTAACACTCGTTAACAACTACCGACAGACACATTCTGTAACTACCTGGACTTACAGGTAAACCTGAATGTAAGCAGGTAACACTCGTTAACAACTACAGACAGATACATTCTGTAACTACCTGGAGTTACAGGTAAACCTGAATGTAAGCAGGTAACACTCGTTAACAACTACCGACAGACACATTCTGTAACTACCTGGACTTACAGGTAAACCTGAATGTAAGCAGGTAACACTCGTTAACAACTACAGACAGATACATTCTGTAACTACCTGGAGTTACAGGTAAACCTGAATGTAAGCAGGTAACACTCGTTAACAACTACAGACAGACACATTCTGTAACTACTTGGACTTACAGGTCACTTCGTGCATCATTTACTTTGAGCTAAACTTCTGTCTGCCGTTGAGAGACCTTACTTGGCAGAGTGAGAGCGTCAGCGCAGCAGCGTCCCCAAGGTCCTAGTGCCTGGGGATTATATCGTTAAGTATGATGATGGGCTATTGGATTGTAATTTGAAGGGTGAGAAAACATACAAACAAGAACGCACGCACATATGTAGCATGTTAGAGATAAAAAATAACGTGTCCATGTGAAAAACAATAGTTTAATATAATCACAAAAAAAAAACTTTTAATGCCAATAATGCCAAATTATTTTGGGGGCTGAAGAACATTTTCGGGGGGGGCTAAACCCCCCACTAAAATAGGCCTAATGACGCCCCTGCTTGTGACAGAAGAAGCTCACAGGTTTTCCCCTGATTGCAATAATAGTGCATTTCTAATTTTGGGATGAAATAAATCGGTGTCTCTTTTTTTAAATGATTTTTTATGAACGGCTTTTTAATCAAATGACATACAAAGGTGGTATTTACAAAAGGAGCAGCATATGAGTCGGGGTGAGACTAATAAGGGGGGAGGGGGAAATGGTGTTATGTGTCTCTCTTTTGGCCGTTTTGTGTCCCGTTGTAATCTTTTTCTAGTGCAAGTCATTTTGTGTCCTTTCGTGGTCGTTTTGAGTTTCTTTGTAGTACATCTGTGCACCATTGTGGGTCTTTTGTGTCTCTTCGTTTTCTTTTTTTTAAATGTATTTTTGTAGTCTCTTTGTGGTCGTTTGGTGTCTGTTTGTTGTTGCCCTGCATCTCTTTGTGGTCGTTTTCCAACATTATCAAATGTCCACCTTTTAATCAATTTGTATTCTTATTTTATATTAAAAGAATATATTATTAAAACCTAACAACGGAGTGGAAAACAATTCAATTTCTTTGCCAGTACATTTTCACTGATCTTGCAACCGCCGACCAACTGTTGCAAAAACGGAAACCTTTTACTCAACCATGCTCCAATAAGGAAATGACATTTGAAACGGCTGCTGGTCGAACTCGAGCAAGGACTTCAGTCTGGCCTCGTCCTCTCTCACGTTACTTCAATCGCGCAATTACTGAGAAGTCTCCAGTCATCCCTTTTGCCCCATGACTTGCTGTATTTCACAACACACATGTTGCTGCAAGAGCTCCATACGGAAAGCCCCGCCCACTTAATCAAACCCTTCATCTATGACAGGTGTGGACATGATCAGAATATTCCATTGTGTCGTGTTCGCTGGAAATGATTAACCGACATGAAATAAGAAATCTGATGTCTAGAAAGATGTTTGTGAGGTTCAAATACACGAGTTTGAATTGAATGACATGCTGTTAAACATGGTGATTGACGAATAGAAGATTATCCATTTTTTAATCTGATTCTGGGATCCATTAAGCCTTGATTACCTCAACAAATTGTTGTTTAAATGAATCATTTGAATATAGCAACAACTATGTATTTATAGGAATCCTCTGAAATAATGAAGACACTTGTTATTATGATGCGCTGTGTGACATTGGGAACAAGGTTTGGGCCAGACATGGAAAGCAACCCTTGAACAAGTAAAGATTGTACACTACTTATTTAACAAAAGACAAATTACCCAGAAGGTATCACGATTTAGATTCCACGTGTGGCCGATGTGACGAAATCTTTAGCTTCCGATAATCTCGTTTACATAATGCTTTGAACGTGTCCTGAGCAAAATAATGTATCGATAGCTGATACTTACAGCCCGTGGCCTTTAGAGGGCAGCACAGTCTCACTAAGGTTTGTTCTGGCCCTGTAATCACTGAGAGGACTCTTTTTTCTCCCTTTTCCCTTTTCCTTTTTCCTTTCTTCCTCCAAGCTGAACGGTATGTTTTATTGCAGCATGAAAGACGTTACACCATAATTTACCCCAGTTCATTACCTCTTCTAAATGTGAAGCATCTAGCCACAGACGAATGCTTTCTGCAGTTACCACACCGACTTCCTTTCTTTGGCATCAAAATGAGTTTAAAACTACAATTTAATCTATTTATTCCCACACTTGGGGTATCATCACTTACTTTAGAATCTCTTTTTTTACTTTTGCATTGATGAACATTGCTGCATTCTGCTCCTTTTGGACACGACGTTCCCCACAAACTGGTGTGTCCCCGTCCCGCCTTCTCCCCTGCTGCACACAATGTGTTCATAATGACTCTTTAGGGCAACTTGTTACG
Organism: Cyclopterus lumpus; assembly: GCF_009769545.1. Taxonomy (NCBI): domain Eukaryota; kingdom Metazoa; phylum Chordata; class Actinopteri; order Perciformes; family Cyclopteridae; genus Cyclopterus; species Cyclopterus lumpus. Next base: position 6,772,547 of record NC_046970.1, on the reverse strand, counting down.
TTAATTTATACATATATATATATATATATATATATATATATATATATATATATATATATATATATATAGACATGGGGCTGCACGGTGGTGTAGTGGCCGTGGCAGCGTGGGTTCCCTCCAGGTTCTCCGGCTTCATCCCACAGTCCAAGACATGCAGCTCAGGTTAATTGGATACTCTAAACTGCCCGTAGGTGCATGTGAGTGTGAATGGTTGTCTGTCTCTCTATGTGCCCTGTGATGGACTGGTGACCTGTGATAAACTGGTGACCTGTCCAGGTGAACCTTGCCTTCTCCCAATGTCAGCTGGGATCGGCTCCAGCAGAATCAAACTTTCCACGGCAAGCCCTAACCGTTGACCCCGATGCCTTGATTCTGCCCGACACCTCTTGTCCGATTGGTCCGCCATTGAGAGAATGCGTGCACTGACTCCTGACCAGCTTTAACTCCCCTCCCCCTGATGAATACCCATCATTCTCCCCACTGACAGGGCTTGACACCGCCCGCTATTGGGCAGAGGGGTTTGATCAGTCGCGTGGCTCCTAACACCTTGTGACTCACCTCCCTTCAGGGATCTGATCCACGATGCCTGGGAAGATGGACATGAGGAATGTGAAAGAAAAAAAAAAGAAAAAAGGTCAGAGGTCAAAAGAGGCGCAGCAGGTAGTCCCTGCTCAGATAAGCTAAACATGAGTTGCTGCCACTGCGACGCTTGGGCCTACAAGAATCCGTCCGGTTCACCACCCTGGATGGGAGCCGTCGTATCACACGTCGGATTAAAGTCAAACTTTGAAGGACTTGTTGCGGTCATGTGCTCTCTCTCCCCCGTGGAGGTTGAATACATTTCTGTATTCTACGACTGATTTTTAAAAAAAAAGTAATTTCTGATATGATCCTGGATTGACTTCACATTCAGTCCAAGTCGCAAGAAATGGGATGTGGAAACTTGGCAAAAAGTGTTGCTTTGAATTGCTCCAGGAGTAGTGTAGGAGTGCAATCAGATTTATTGGCCTGAAAAATCCCCAAAATGTCAGAATATATCAACCTAAATATAAAAATAAAAATAATTCCAATATCCCTGCAGTATTTTTATCTGCATGTTGTGGCGCTTCATATGGGGTACACAGTGACCTGACCTTTGTCTTTTATCTTTTGTTTGTGTTTGAGTGGAGTGTGCTGATTTGGCCCCTTAGCTATCAGTCTGCTGGATAATCCAGCCAATCTTTAAACCTGGCAGGGCGAGAATTTGAGACAGTAAGCTTTAAAAGTGATGAACGAAGTGACGTCAGGAAGGTGAGAGGAGCAGATGACTCACTAGGGACCCATCCATCAGCGGGTGTCTCATAATGGACTAGCACGTGTGGTTGTCCGCAACACTAAAGCTGAAGAGAGACACCCAGGGATGAATGGAATAGCGTCGGACATCCTTTGATTTCGGCTTTCAAAATAAAAGCAGGACATCGCCTTACACATTCTCAGGACCTTCTTTTTTTGTTCTTTTTTTCTCTCATGCTTACCTGTTCAGTTGAATTTTCTTATTATATTATTCACTGTCTTTATTTCTACATAAAAAGGCAAACAATCTACAGGAATTTGTGTGCACTTTCAAAAATAAAAATACTGACAAAGTAGACACGTTCCCCCAACTAACCTACTGGGGGCCCCAGGGTAACAAAAGGTTGTTTGTTTTCCTCGTCAATTGGATAGTAGTAGAAATAATATTAAATAATATATAATACAAATCATTATATTTATATATATATATATATATATATATATATATATATATATATATATATATATATATATATATATATATAACGTGTATAGCTATAAAAACAACAAACGGTATATATATGATATATAAACAACAAAAGGTTGTATTTTTCCTCATCAAAATGATATACAGTATATATATATATAAACTTTATATACACATCTTTATATATATGTATATACATCTTGTATAAAAACGTGTATCTCTATATAAATAACAACAGGTATATATAAACAATGTTATACCAGGTTGAAGATTATAATGTTGATTATATAATACTTATAGTCGCGCTGCAAAAAGAGAGAATTCCGGTTTTTATATATATATATATATATATATATATATATATATATATATATATATATATATATATATATATATATATATATATATATATAGGAGTTTTATCTTGAAAGGTTCAACCGGAATTCTCTCTTTTTGCAGCGTGACTGTAAGTAGTGTTTGGAGAGAAAGGGGTTAACAAGTCAACCAAACGTTTGGAGAGACCCCCCCTTAAACAAACAGACCGGCGGCCTCTGCTCAGACTACACTGACAGTCATATGCAGCTTGTTCCAGTTCCGCACCGGCGCACGTTAGGGTAACTAACAAAACAAATTCGAAGTGAAAAAATACAAATACGGCAGACCGGCGAAGTCCTGCATCGATTTTTTTTTTCTCTCACTCCCTTTGCTGAGACTTCCAGGCTGGACAACCGAGGATGTACAGGGAGATACGGATCGGGAATGGTCAGCGAGCCGGATCGATGCTCTTATCGGTGTAGACGACGCCGCCGCCGGCAGAGGCGCACCCCCACCATCACACCCACGCAAACAAAACTGCTTCTTTTTCGCATGAACCCTGTCAGGATTCGGCTCCGCTCGTCGGTCGTTCCCCAAGAGTCAGGATGAGGAAACCCAAAGTCACCCGGGTGGGTTTCGCCTTGTGTCTGGGGTGTTTCATTATGGTCCTCCTCTACTTTAACAGCAGCCTGAAGCCAGGTGAGCAGTGGACTTTCTTCTATACATGCGCTATACACAACTGTTGTTTTTCTTCTTCTGAAATTAGACAAGGAGAAGGAAAGACCTCCACCAGAAATACAGTCAAGAAAGTCAAACAGTACAGTTTATTCCGTTAGTGTATCACCACCTCCTCTGCCAATAAGTCCTGAAGTCTTAAGTGTTCCCCATTCATGCTGAATTCGAATGCTGAGATCTATTTCAGGATGTAAAAACATATCCATCTAAGAAGACATAGCCCAGCCAAACTAAACATATACAAATATATTTTTTAATATTGGACATTGGAAATAATTGTCATTACATTATATATATTATATTCATATTTGTATTTGTGCCATTCACCGTTTGGCAATAATCAGACCCTCAGTGGGCTTGAATGGAGGAAGTGGGATAACTGCCTCATTCAAAGTTATTCACACCATCAATCAAGGGATCCCTGTGTCTCTGTGTCTTCGTTGAGTCACAGTACAGTATACGTCCTCCCTCCCCTCCAATCGCGTTCCTTACTTTCCACCCTCCCAGCCGGGTGTACTGGAGATCCACTGATCTCTGTGAGGGTACAATTTCATCACCAAACCGATTAGTGGAGGGTTTCCTCTGCTACGTGGAGGAAGGCTTGGAGAGGTCGCAGCTGGCTGGGTCGGCCCTCGCTGAGATCTGTTTCCAACCGCTTCCAGGGTCCCACTCTCTGCTACATACAATGGGCTCATTCAGACATGCCAAGCTTTATTATGGGCCCCCCCCAAAAAAGAGCTCATATAGCCCATACTGTGTGCAGCGTTTTGGTTTTTTTTTTTTTTTTTAAAGAGAGAGGTCAGTCAGTGCTGGATACGTTTGAAGTGAGACCAGGGGCGAAGACTGTTTAAAGCTACTAGGAATCTATGAAAGACCAGCCTCGTGTGGAGGCAGATTCCATCCCATCGTGCCGCGTAAAAAAGAAGAAGAAAGATTTGCTTGAAATATGCTGTTATGCCACAGAAGTAAAGTTTTGGGGGCTGTGTTCAAGGTCAAATATGGCTGGGCACTGTTCATCGGTCTGTCATGCTCGATGCATTCCAGGAGGGTGCTTTTGTGCTGATACTCAGACGGTTTTGAAGTGCCTCCCTTTTATTTACTGTCCTACATTTCAAATGGTCCTTGAACACATCACTGTCTCTTTACTTTTGATGGAGAACTATTCCAAGTTTTAGATCACAATTTAACGTTCCTTTATTTAAACTCGCTATTTTGTCCATTCATTGTTGTTCATTAAAGTCCATATGTACATGTAATGGTAGGAAAAAACCCACAGGTGCAGTTAAATAGCGTTGTCAATGGCTGCATTGCATTCAGGCCCTGACTCGCTGGTATCGTGGCTAAATGGGACACCACTTTAAATGGACACTTCAACAGAGCTCATGTCGCACCTGTGCTTCTCTTGCTATGATAAGTCAAGCGGTGCCTTTGAATGGGGTCGCATTTTACCGTGAACGCCAAAACCGTATGTACGAACACCGCCCTCTTGTGGTATTAGGTGGAAATGTCCTGCAATACACATCAACTGATGGCATCGGAAGTGCGTGAGACTGGCCACTGAAAAACGTGGAAAGTGAAACACCTCCCGTTTAGACCCACCATCACATTTACCCGAATGAACGATGAGATTGCGACGCAACCGCTGGAAATAGATTTTTCCATAACCCCTGAACAGGTCATAATGTAGTATGTTGCGTTTTGGCTTGTGTCCACTGCCTCCCATGTGGCCAACAAATCAGCTAGTTAATTCAAGGAAGGATACCTATGATACCTGTGGCACATCTTTGGTGTAGTAGCAGTTTAAGATCCAGCAGAGCTGGGATTTTAGAAAAATGTGATGCTAATATGATAGCTGACCTAGCCAAAGTTGTATGTCCGGGCCCTGATTAGGACTGGTATTTTACTCTCTTTATACCAAGGCATATGAAGAGACAAGGGGCTGTGCTGTGAAGACAGGGGGGTTAGCCATCATGTGCACACACATGCGTGGATACATCGGTACATTGGTGCCACAAAAGCAACTGATGAAACATCTGAAGGTGATTATTTAGCGTTTAAGAGGTTGCCCCTGGGATTTTGCTGTTTAGAGGCTCAAACGTATCTCATGTTTCAGCTATTAAAGCTGCCCTGTCAGCTTTAAATCCGTTTAAACTAGTTTCAGATATATGCAGCCACTCTGTCCATAGTTGCATTTAGAACCTCCCCTCGCTCGCTCCCTCTGGGCTAAAGGTCGTATTGTTTGTTCGACGACTATAACAAGCTGCAAGTGAGCCGCCACATAACAAAGGAGTGCGCCGCCAAGTCAGAGTAACAGTGTCAATTTGTCATGTCATGTGTTTTTTTGGTGTTTTTTTTTTACATTTTTAACAAAATAGAACACACAACCTCGAAAAACAAGCCACGTAATAAAAATATTAGCATTAATAATACATATCTAAACATATACACAGCTATACATACATACACATATACATATATATATGTATGTATGTGTGTATGTATATATACATATACGTAGATACCTACATACATATATGAGAGGTAGGAAAAAATATATATATATATATATATATATATAAAATACAAATCAAATTCATTAATGGTAAAATAAATATGAATAATGAAAGAAGCTGACTTGCAAAAGATTGGCATTTGTATCGAAGCAGGATTAGTTCCAGATGAGCAAAGCAATTGCAGGTCCTCGTAGTACATCACAGTCGTGTTGCAACAAACCATCTTCATTGTTTAAACACTGAGGTACAATGTAACACGGGATGATTGCATAGTTGCAGAGTGGGTTTACTGTACATGTTGTGTATGCTGCACTGTCATGGACACCGAGGATGGAAATCGTACTTTTACTGAACATGAGGTGCTTCTCACAATGCAAAAAACACCTCTTGAACCAGTCGTGAAATCTTTTTTGTTTTTTCCCCTCCAGTGCAAAATCTGCCCGTTGGTCTAACATAATTTCTCTTGTTGCCAATACAGAGTCATTATCTTGATTTGTACAGATGTGGGTTACCCTTTGAGAATTACAAGGATTGTTGACTCATCAACAATCAGACCGCGTTACGTCCAATGTGGGAGGGGCAGGCATCTTAACCACGAGAGCAGCTGGATTTCCTCTATAAAAGTTGACTTAGACACAAGGACTGAAGAGGCAGCATGGTCTGGAATGTGGTATGTTTTATTTCATTGTCAGGATCTTCTCCTGTGCGTCCTCTAGGGAATAAAACCCAGGAACACCGCTGTACAAGTTGCCGGAAACATTTCCGAACACAGATGTGAGTTGATGGTTATCTGGCAGCTAGTTTTTTCCTGTATAATTGCAAGCATAATTTAGTTCTTGGAGCTACTGTACTGGAGGGGTACCCACATACCTCATACTTTTACTTGTCTTGGCCTGACTCAAGGCCCGACACGAGTCTTAACTATCAGCACTCCAGCTTTGTTGGAGCACCTGCAGCGCACTAACCAGATTAGCTCCAGGGCCTCTTAGGAAGTAATTTGATGCATGGCATCAGTCCCCATCCCTGAAGTCTCATGAAGACTTGTTGACGTGACTTTGTTCCAATTAAAAGCGAAACGTCCACAAATGAACCGTGTGACCTAATCTTCGAATGCTGCCGTCCCCAGTTGAAATCCGTCCAGTGTCTAAACTGCAGTAGGTTCCTCAGCCATCCTGGGGGCGGGGTTATCTCACGACGGCTCAGGATGGGCCTGCTGTTCCAACCCGTTCTCCTGCCGCCAGCTGCATATTCTTGACACAGAGCTGCGGGGACGGATGAATCCAGCAAGTACACCTGGACTTTTGTGTGTACATTGTTTCAGTACAAAGGCAGCTGTGGTTTCTCTCTAATAACCACAGTTAATGTGAGCCTCCTTGTGGTAATTCTGATTTGGGAGAGTTGGAAGTCCCCAATATCTCACACTTGCTGATTGATACATTATGAGATTTGTATACACCCATCCATATGGTTTTGCTCGTTCACAAAAGGCCACCAATACGTGACGCTACAACTCGAGTTAATGACAGCAATTTAAATGTGAGTGACTACAAAGTCAGCAGTTGGGGGGGGGGTGACCTCCTTCGAGTAACCAAAATACGTATGCTTTTCTTCCTGGAGTGTCACGTTCTACGTCACGGTTGGTCCGTGGTAAACCGTAGACATTTTACAGTGTTCCTTTTTTTTAAATGTCTATTACTTATTCATTCTCTCTTTTAAACCCTCAAATTGGAGTTGGTGATTGTTTGAACAGTGGAAAGACTTAAGGGAGAAAATGAGCGTGGGGAAATCCCTGTTGTCTGACTGTCTTTTTTTAGAGAGCATATAAATTATCCAAATCCCCAGGTCACGTCGCATAGCATCGCAGCAGAATAGAGGCCTGATAATAGGCGTGACCACCAAAGTGTCATGTTTCCATCACTGCTGATGAGAGCTAGAGCCAATAAATACCCGTGAGTACTGCGGAGTCATGGAGTCATTTGTCCTGGGGGATGAATGACAGATGGAAGCTTTCACTGAAGGAAAAAGCCAGATGTCTGGCATTTTTTTTATTTCAAGCGGTGAAAGGGCTTTAAAAGCCTCTGTTTTTATTCAGATTATGCAAAACCCTGGTTTTCAGTGAACAAAAAAGGTTACCTCCAAAGACGGACGGGTATTCATGGCACACGTCGGGCACTTGACAGAGTGGAGCAGAGTTTGGCAGGCATCCAACTTACCAGTCAATTATTTAAACATGGGAAAGGATCCAGAAAGAGCAGAGGAGACCGCTTCTACTTATCTTATAGCTGCATGTGTCAGCGTTTCTTTTTTGCATTTTTTTCGTCATCGCCGTGTTAGTTTGCGGAGAGATTTTTGCTTGCAGGTGTGCCGGAACGTGCAACTGGATATGAAAATAGGCCAACTTCCCATTGGATCTGAAGAACATCAGGAAGACTTTGTATCTCGCATCGTGCATGCATTCATTGATAAGTCAATAAACGGACACTACACCACCCACACGCCTCTGCCTTTACACTCTTTACACCCTTTACACACACATTTGCGGCCCAAAAGGATCAGGCTTTCCTCTTGTACAGTGCGTCTCTCAGTAAATCTGCTTTTTGGCAGGAGAGACTAAGGAGGAGGGGGGTGCAGTTTTCCCCAGTGGGACCTGAACACAGAGCTTCGTTTATTGCCCGGACAGGAGGAACACACATCAGCCTTTCTATATTTTGCATTTCCGAAGCCCTCGGTTCTGTGCGAACTAGGAGGAATGCTGCAGGGTTTTGGGTCTAGACGGGGTTAAACCAACAGGACTACTCCTTCCGTTGAATAGGCCGTAGGTGATGTTGGTGAATCTTCTCAGTGGAGGAATTCGAGCGAACAGCTGAGACAGTGTTTGGTTGGAATATCACACGATTTGAGCACGCGGCTTAGGAAGTTGCCTACAAAAGCATTTTCCTTCATTTCTTCTTCAAGCGTCAATAAATACAGGCACACCTTCTTCCCCTCCAACTTCTTCACAATGCGCACTGTCCCGTTCCCTGCTTCAACCCGATATCCATCTGGCTCATTATTATCTACTTAATAAGAAAATTGGGGATTATAAGTTTCCTCTCTTGCTGAGTAATGCCACATGAGCAGGGGGAGTGACGACTCACAATGCACTCTTTCAGCCCAGCCAAAGTGCCATCTCAGCTTGTTGCGGCTTGTTGCCAGGTATTTGTCAGTTCCAAAGTAATGTCAGAAGCTGACTGGTGTTTAATTTGAGAGAGGCAGAAGCGATGGCACCGGGAGTGGTCGTGTTGGAACGGCTTTCCTGAATCGCTGGTAGTTTCCCAGAGGAAGTGGTAATGTGTTCAGAGAGAACGGGCCGAAAGAGCAGTGTGCTCTCGCAGAATGCTCCCCTCACTGAGGGGAGCATTCTGCGAGAGCAAACTGCTCTGGCGACCTCACGTCCATGAACGTTGAGGTCCGGGCTCAACAGAATTTAAAATGGTGAAATTGCCATTGCAATAAATTGAATCGCAGCAATTGGTTGATGTGCAAAGTATGAATGTTCTTCTCAATAGGGATGCCGGTGTGAGGAAATATTCCCACCGGTTAACCTCTGACATTTTACGGAAGATACTCGTTGATGAAGCTGAGAGTAGTAGTAATAGTAGTAGAGCGGCTTACTTTGATCTTAAACGTTGGATTGCTTTTGCTCGTGGCCTCTGAGGACAAGCTTTTGCCATAGGCGTGTGTTTTTGGCTTCTGAAACACTGAGTCTGGTGGAATCACAAGCGTCATCTGGAGTGACTGCGATCAGGTCAGGTCCGTCAGCAGTGACTGGACCAAAAAAAAGCCTCCTGTACTATATGTCGGCGGGAATGCTCAATTGGCCACGGAGGTGAGAATGACCTCAGGCCCCGAACACAAAAGAGAAGCGGTGCAACAGGCGCGTCTGCTTCAAGAATGGCAAACCACATCGGGAAAAACAGCTGATGAGCCTGTCGAGCATGTGTGCGTGCTCAACCAGGCGATCGGATATAATTGAAATGGGATAAAAAGGGATTCAAGCTTTTGTCTGCATTTACCATTGTCTGTTCCTATCACATCTACCGACATCGAAACAGGAAGGCAGCGGTAATGTAGAACAGTCTGCCTTTTTGCTTGATTTGATTGGCTGCCTGGGCAAAGTGTGACATTGACAAACGGTGCGACTGAGCGCCTGGAGCCAAAAAGTTTAGAATATTTTACTCTTTATGCGTGCCTAAAAAACACTTGAAAAATGCAGCGCATGCCGCAAGAGAGGAGCTTACAGTAGGCCTGCTGTACCATAGAAACAGTGGGTTCCTGTTTTGGCGAAATGCCTCTGCCGATGTTGCTACTAGCATTGTTGCTTCTAGCGATGTTGCTCCTAGCGATGTGCTTGATGTGCTTTTAGCGATGTTGCTTCTAGCGATGTTGCTACTAGCTTTGTTGCTTCTAGCGATGTTGCTTCTAGCGATGTGCTTGATGTGCTTCTAGCATTGTTGCTTCTAGCGATGTTGCTTCTAGCGATGTTGCTTCTAGCATTGTTGCTTCTAGCGATGTGTTTGATGTGCTTCTAGCGATGTGCTTCTAGCGATGTGTTTGATGTGCTTCTAGCGATGTGTTTGATGTGCTTCTAGCGATGTGCTTCTAGCGATGTGCTTGATGTGCTTCTAGCGATGTTGCTTCTAGCGATGTTGCTTCTAGCGATGTGCTTGATGTGCTTCTAGCATTGTTGCTTCTAGCGATGTTGCTTCTAGCGATGTTGCTTCTAGCATTGTTGCTTCTAGCGATGTGTTTGATGTGCTTCTAGCGATGTGCTTCTAGCGATGTGTTTGATGTGCTTCTAGCGATGTGTTTGATGTGCTTCTAGCGATGTGCTTCTAGCGATGTGCTTCTAGCGATGTGCTTGATGTGCTTCTAGCGATGTTGCTTCTAGCGATGTTGCTTCTAGCGATGTGCTTCTAGCATTGTTGCTTCTAGCGATGTGCTTCTAGCGATGTGCTTGATGTGCTTCTAGCGATGTTGCTTCTAGCGATGTGCTTCTAGCGATGTTGCTTCTAGCGATGTTGCTTCTAGCGATGTGCTTCTAGCATTGTTGCTTCTAGCGATGTGCTTGATGTGCTTCTAGCGATGTTGCTTCTAGCGATGTGCTTGATGTGCTTCTAGCGATGTTGCTTCTAGCGATGTGCTTGATGTGTAATCTAGCATTGTTGCTTCTAGCAATGTTGCTTCTAGCGATGTTGCTTCTAGCGACGCGTGAGTGTGATCTGGGCCTCACTCAGCATGCTTCTACAAAAATGCATGTTTGAGCCATGTTTTATGACTGTCAATCACAGTAAGCCCTGCCTTAAAGCATACCCGGCTTTATAGTCTATTTGACTCTTAAATGGACCATAATTTACTAAATGAACATCATGCTTTATTGAAGAAGACATGAAACTAGAAATTCAGACCATAAACTCATGTTAACTGAGGGAGTAAATCTCATCGACTTCTATACAATCAGACTTTTTTTTGCAACCGGAGGAGTCGCCCCCTGCTGGTCAGCAGAGGGAATGCACGTTTTATTACACTCCCTCATTGGCTTTACTCTGCAGAACCGGAGGTTGCCGCCTGGTATAGACACGACGTCACCAAACTTCTTGAACTAAAGAAACACAGTTTAATTGAGCTTTTGGAGTTTCCTATAACGTTACACAAAGTTATCCACTGTGATGGATAGAAAGCAGTTGGCTCTAACTCAGCGGGAAATTTCATTCACAAGATCTACTTTGTATCCGTCATATAATAATACTCATGTATTCTTCTGTAATTTGGTCTTGAACTGCACATTCAATACTGCACGTTTCAATGGCTGTCTACGCCGAGAGTGTGTCAGTGGGTTTACAGCTCATAAGCTGCTTGGCACACATGACTGGCCCGATCCCATCTCAGTGTGGAAAGAGGCAGACACACACACACACACACACACACACACAGACATGGTCACTCAGAGTCTTCCTGTAGGCTCAATATTGTCGTTAATGGGCCCCTGAATGAATGCCACTAATTAGAATTAAGTTCCACATAATTCAGTTGCAAACAGATGACAAATGTCACTGCTGCCGAAGCCATTTTGGAAGTTAATGTCTGCATAAACTGCAGCGTGGAGATGGATTATTTAATGAGGCTACTTGAAAGCATTGAAAACATTCCGATGTTAATGGGACTTTCATATTATTCTGAACGATGACACTGCAGAAATAAGCTGATTTTCAGTATTGCTTCAGGGCTGTGTTTCTTGCAGATGTCTCTTCCGTTGTATTGTGTATGTATTGGCAAGGCATGCTCTGGGACTTGCGTGCGTTTATCGTCGATGAGTTTTGCCACAGGCACAGAACCAAAAATATGTTGTCCGTTAGAGGCATGCTGATCGAGGATTGGCTTGGTGCTTTTTTTTTTTTTTTTTTACAGGAAAACTAGTAATATTCAGTGTATCATAAGTTGCAGCAATAGACCAGAAGTACAGACTTTGGCAATTTCCTGAATAAGTTTCTTCATGATTTTAAAATTTATCGTTTTAATTAAGATTAAAAAAAAACTGGCAGGGGCTGGCACTTTGAACACGGCCTTTGTAAGAAGACTACTTCTGCATTTTTTTGGGGGAAAAGCGTGTATTCACTTTGCTGTCGAGAGCCAGATCAAAAGATTGACACCCCTTCTGTGTCTGACCCCTCATACTGTATATGATGTAACACACTGCAATGCGTTGGTTTATGCTTAGCTAAGCTTAATGGAAGCCAAACACATCAAATAAATGTTTAATTTTGGATAACTAGTGAGCTTTGGAGGTGCTGGACGTGTTGCTTTTGGTCAGTGCCGGACGAGCTCTGTGCTCCTTCACAAAGAACAGAGGTTGTGGTCAATGGTCAATTTCAGATTCTGATTCAAAATATGACTTGCGTTCGCTGTTGGGGAAGAAAGAAGCATAACCAGGTGTCAAACCTACAGTGGCTGTTAGATATTCAATATAGACTTTTGGCAAAGCGTCACACTGTAACAAGACTTAAGACTTTTCTTTCATTTTCTTTTGATCCAAAAGAACAATATTTTGTGCGATAGTCAACTGGTTTGTGCTTATTTTTTATTAATTTCCCTGTTGCTCTTCTAAACTGTACCTATGTGGACTTCATTGTTTTGTTTTGTTTTGCGTTAAAATGTTTTTATTTAGCATAATCACACAGGATGGCGGAACACCAAGACATGGTGCCCTTTCAAATTACAAACAATATGCTGAGATAAAAGGAGTCTCTCAGAACCATAAAACAGAGAGGAAAGATGAGGGGGGGGGACATAAATATACACACAACACAAGAGACAGACAGACAAACAAATAACATTGACAGGGACCAATCTCTTCTGATGCTCCATTTATGCGAGCTGTTGAGATCTCCATATATATAACGTCAAAGAAGGAAAGCGTCCATGTTCGAATAGATAACTCATGAGGTGGTTTCCAATGGGTTGCAATCATTCTCATAGCAGCTGTAAGTCCAGCAAATGCAGCATGCATTTGAATTTTAGAGAGCTGAAGGACTGACAGATCATTTATAATCAAAACAGAGTGACAGACACAGTAACATTAATCAAGAGAGATAACTTGGATGCAATATTGTTCCAAAACTGATAAACAGGGGAGCAATCCCAGAACATGTGAAGATATGTACCTTGAGTGCTTAGTGGGCAGAAAGTGCATAAAGGACTGGTAATTACTTTCATGTGATGCATTTTCACAGGGGTGAGATATGTCTTATGAATGAAATTGTAGTGAATTTGTGGACTTCATTGTTGAGTTTAATAAGCAGTAAGTGCTATATTGTTTCATAATGCACTATTATGAGCGATTTTACTATGTTCAGTGTGACAGTTGCTTTAACGCGGCCCAAATTTGCTTTGGAATCTCTTTCCGTCCAATTTCATGACCGATGTGTTCTGGTTCCTCAGCCTCGGAGCCGGTCGGCGAAAGAAGCAGTGGACAGAAGTCGCGGAGGAGCCCTCTTCAGACGCTCTATGATGGCGACCAGGTAAGTCCTCTTTAACCACAAACAGTCTGCAGGACAACTCCTCACTAAGCATGGGCCTGAAATCATTCTGTAAAGTGTTATTCATACGTATTTTCTCATGGCTCACTCGTGCATATTTTAGAAGGATAAACTCAATTTAAGCTCTGATTGATCAACTCAGACAGGCACTGTTACCAAAAGGTAATGATGGATGGACAATGTGTGGTGATTCCGGGTGTGTGTTCCTGGTATCTAAGGACAGTAAGGACAATAACTGGCAGACGGCGTTAACCTGGCTAAATGTTTTATGTTAAGTACAGTAGGTTTGAAGATTTTCCAACGTTGTATCGAAAGCTGCATCCATACTAATACGTTTTCTTTTTGAAACGAAAAACCATCTCCATCCATACGGGCCAGTTCAGCAGCATTTTTGAAACGATCTCCGTCCACACGGCAACCTTTGAAAACGCATATCACATGACAATTGACGTCAGGGGCATGTCCATGACGGTGTAAACAGGAAGCAGATTTTCTACACACTGCAGTTGGTTTAGTTGCAGACAATTCGGAAGAACGGCAATGGCGAAAAGGGGGAGCAATTATTTTTCAGCTGGCTGCTTGTTTTCTTCTGGAAAAGGGTCATGTGAAAAGGGAGGGGGGTGGGGGGGCGTGATGAATCAGGGAAGGACATGCTGTGACCACTAAGACCCTAATAAAATAGTGAATGAGGGCGTCCACGTCATCCTTTCCTAAACTTTTCCAAACTCTATTTCCGGTGCTCAAAAACGACGGCATAGTGTAAATGTAGGAAAAGATATGCAATTTAAAATAGAAACGTAGTAGCAGTGTAGATATGACCTAAGACAGACTCCTGTAGAGATTTGAGCATGTGTATTAGACAATAGAAATAACTTTTTTGCTAAAATGAAGCTGTAAAATATACATATCTCCACAATAGACAGGTCAAGGATCCACGTGCAGCACGGGGGTAGGAAACATGCTCCTACAGTGTCATTTTCAGCAATTAGAATTTGAAAGCTATCATTAATGTAGCTTCTGGTGTTGCACATCGTCAGTCTGCTAAATCCCCCTGACATCGGTGAGCCCCTGTCGATGATGGTGATGGTGGCATTAGAGAAAAAAGTCAAAGTCTTTACATTTTATCTTTGCACTCGATGGATTGGCACAAAATTGCGGTTCCCATGGATGTATGTTAATTACTCTGGAACCCCCTGACTGCTTCTTTGGTAACACATTCATGGTCCCCAGAGACACTTTCTTTGGGGTAAGCGTACAGTTCATGGTTTGTGTCAAGCTAACGTTCGCACTCATTAAAACACGTTTTAAAAAGACGCAGTATACTGCGAAGATTCTCTTGTCAGGCAACAGCATGGCAATGCAGGTCCGCCTCGTGTTTTTTCTGCCGGTAAAACGACTTTCTAGTCTTTTTTTTAATTTAAGCTCAAAATGTCAGCCCGGGTCACTGTGTGTGGGATGAGCTCAGCCTCCGTGCATTAACCTGAGTAGGAGTAAACAGGGACATGTAAGACGAATGAACGCACGACTCTCAGCATCTTAACTCAAATCAAATGAAATCCATCCGTTTTCGCACACAGCCCTTATGAACCCAGTATCTCTCCTCTGTGTAACCAAGTATCGGATACACAAACCGTCCCTAATCTTTGTGATGTCTTCATCTTTGTGATATTTTCCACGTCAAGTACAGTTGCAATCATTCATTGGGCAGAAAAAAGAAAAAGAAAGGGTCAGCCATCTTTGTTGAATTACACCGCTGCCATTAATTTAATAGTTTGAACAGGCACTGTCTAACTTGAGACCATTAAGAGAAGTGTAATTTATGAGCTACATTTGAAGAGAGTATGTATATGTATATATAACATAATGTGTCATAAAAAACAAAGACATGAGCAGTTGTTTGTCTACTGCGGGCACGCATGCAGTGTAAGTTTGTGTAGGCTACGAGAGGGATGTCCTGTAGTACGTCCAATATCTGTAAGGAGTAGATCGGGTTGTTTATCACAAAGGAAAATGGGACATTGGGAGTGTTGGCAGATTACTAAAGTAGAGAAAAACGATTTGACTGGAGAGGCAGGAATGTTGAAAGGAGGCGAGGTTTTATTGGTCTAATTGCTCCTCTTGCACAGCACAGGGCACCATTAAGGACACTGCTTCACTGGAAGTGAAAGTTCTGAGAAAAGTACACCACTAGTGTTGAGCAAGACTTAATACAAGCCCCTGGACCCCTTTACAGGTCTGAACAGCCGCCATCGGGTTCATTGTGACCGCCATGAGTTGGCAGAAAATAGGAAAACAGGATGGCAGATGGGAATCGCACATTTGTTACTCCTAACGTTGACAAATGTTTTGAGTTGCGTTTCTTGTCCGCACAAAATGACTGTTGGCTTTTGAAAATGGAAGGGTTCAGAGATGTCCACCCCCACCCCGATGAACGCCCCTAGGTGGGGCTCTAAATAGTCACTTCATCCCTCCATCTGTAAGCCCACGGAGCGCAGCAGTGCTACAGGGCTCGGCAACAGCTGCTCCCGGTTAAATCTTGGTTAATATCTCCCTAGGAGAAGAGGAGGAGGAGGAGGAGGAGGAGGAGGAGGAGGAGGAGGAGGAGGAGGAGGAGGAGGAGGAGGAGGAGGAGGGTGTGCGTGCCAGGCCAGAAAACAAACCCGTTCCAGCAGGCACCATTTACTTTTTTAATCGCTTGTGATATTTTCTGTGTTACTTTCCACCTAAACGGATGCAAGCTTTTCATAATGGGTTAGCAGGCAGCTTTGGGCAGCTGAATTTGGATTCATGCGAGACACCTTTGTGTATTAGCAGTATGCGATTCAAGCATTTGCGTTTCTTATGCTTGTGCATGTTGAATTGTTTCTGATGTGCAACGGGTGGTTTAGTGAACAAAATGAATTCAGCCCCATTGCAGTGTTTTTGATTCAATCTTTTGGCCAGTTATCAGTAGTTTTCATTAATGAAAACATATGTGGCATCCTTAAGATCCCCAGCTAAATATGTATTGTATTACATACAATTTAAAAAAAAAAGCTTTTTAAAATCCTCTATGTATCCCTTCAGATTCCAATCCCAGTTTCCAATCTCATTGCATCTCAGTTGCTTTACTGATATTGAATTTTAAGCGGCATTTATTTATTTTGGGCTACTGTAGCGGAACACGCTGTAGGTAAACAAAACAAAACTGACTGATGTTATCACTGTATAATCTTATTGGTTATGTCAGCAACAGGAAGCAGCATTAGTATTCATTATTTGGAGTCATGTTGCTGGCCACCTGGAAAAAAAGTCCAATATCCACTATTTGTATCCTTACATTATAGTAGTTGGCTCTTTAGTTGCTAAATGCTCCACTACGTTCACTAGCTTGTGTGTAGTCTGTGTGCTGGTTGGTGCTGGGCTGGTAGTGAACAGTGGATTTATTACAGCTGCCAGCTGCTGCAGCTGAAAACAGTGTTGGTGAGACCAGTGACAATGAACCAAATCCAAAACAATCTAATAAAACGGCCCCCTTTGCGCAGCCAAACAGTGGTTTGAGTGCTCTTTAATCCAATGTCAAATCACAGGATGGAATATTCTCCCTGATTTTTTTTTTTTGTTTTCTTCTTTCAAAGGATTATATTCAAGAGGAAACAGGTCATATGGATTTTATTTCCAAGTGCATTATGGTTCAAGTTCAGCTTTTTGCTACATTTGACTCATGTGCATGTGCTCAACATTCCCAAGAAGACTTTGGCATTCACTTTTGTTTGCCTTGCGGTATTCTGAAGGCTATTTCGATATCCTCGGGGAAAGAAATGTACTGAATCCTGCATATTGCTCACATGAAGGGATTAAAGTCTGGGAGAGTTACACAAAGTGAACACATAGTACGGCTGCTTGCGAGAGGGGTGTTGGCGCTTCGGTCTTTGGCCAGTCCCGGTGTATCCTTGATGATCCAACGTTTGCCAGTTAACACAGAGTGTCAGGCACCAGTCAAACCGGGAGGCTCGGGGCTCCGACCGCTGCAGTGGTGAGCCAGGCTGATTAAAGAAGTAAATAAGACGTTTGTGCTACGAGGAGGCCAAGTTGAACTGGCTGACCTGTGATTTTATCGAGGCAGTATGCAGATGCCAGCGGATGGACCGGGATTAAGACCTCCACAGGAAAGGTTTCTGTAAATATAATTACTAAGGGAACTTAAGAAGTTCTTGGCAATGTGCAGGGTATCTGCTCCCCTTGGCTAACTTTTAAGGGCTGACTTAAATTACATGAGCTTTTCTCTTGTTGCAAATGGTTAATTTCCACAGAGTTTACATTGTCTTGAGGAGTATTACTTACTGCATATGCAAAAGAAGAAAGTTGTTAAAAGCCTTTAGTGTCTCCGGAGGGATCCGTGTGAAGCCAGATCGATGGCCTCAAGTGATGTCAATTGTCACAACTGTCAGCGGTTCAGTTGCATTGTGGTTAATGTATGCCACGTGTTTTTATAAAGGAGAATAATATGTGGAATAACAATGCTAAATGGGCGTAGCATTTTTCAAGAGAGATCATGCCCTTGCCAGATTAATACTCCCTGTGTTCCAGCCTAAGATATTCTCAAAATCTGTATATAAGAAGGGGTCAACGTCTTCATGACGTCACCCATTGGTTTGTGGACTGCTGTTTTGAAGCCTTGAGGTTGGCCTTTTGGCCATCGCTATCCTTGATTTTTGTTCCCATCGTCAACTTGGTTTGTTGCAACCAGTGAATGGAATCCTCCATATTTGAACTGCGCAGGAGTGACATAGAGATGCCGTATACAGCTCTGGTAATGGCAGTGACCTGTCAATAACAAGGTAGCCACGCCCTAAAGCATGCCCCGCTTTATGGTCTATTTAACTCTAAGTGCACCATCATTTACTAATTGAACATCATGCTCTATTGAAAAATACTCTAAACTAGAGATCGAGACTATAGACTTGTGTTTACAATGTTTACTGAGGTAATAAATTAAAAGGAGAAGCAGGGTCTTTTTCTCATAGACTTCTATACAATAGGACTTCTTTTTGAAAACAAGTCGCCCACTGACGGCCATTAGAGAATGCAAGTTTAATGCTGCATTCACACCAAAAGCGTTGCAAACTTTCTGCGAGAGTAGATTACATGCAAAGTCAATGCACAGACGTGAGTGGATGGGAATAACACACAAAAATCTCACGTGACGCTGTGTTGCGAAAGCCAATCCACTCAAACTGGCTACTGCTACTATAGTAGCGCTGGAGGTAGAAGTGGGTACAATTCAAGGAGCTGTGTGTGGCTACGGATGATGTTATGAACCCAAACACAATGGCGTTTTATGTTCCGACTTTTGTGGGATTTCCACAACAAGTATAAAGCAGAAATAGTGGTTATTTCCATGGTGGATGGCGGAAATTATAATTATTTTAATGGAGACTTATCTCGTCGAGCGCGAATGACGCAAATAAACTACAAATAGTACGGCGAGTAAAATCACGCGAGAAAAGCGTTGAGAAAGTTCGTAAACGCTTTTGGTGTGAACGCAACATAAGGCATTTTCCTTCAGAAGTAGACTAATGAATCAGGTTTTCTTACTGAGAATTAGTACTTTCTGTTTAATACTTATTTTCCTTTTCCCTGTAGGTGGAGTCAGCAATACAGGCGATCCATCAGGGCCGACGAGAGGTGTTGGAAGAAGCCTGCCGCTCCTACACCCGCAAACGCAGAGTCCTCATCCCCGAAGACCTGAAGCACGTCATCGTGGACGACCAGCACGGCTTGCTGTACTGCTACGTGCCCAAAGTTGCCTGCACCAACTGGAAGCGGGTGCTCATGGTTCTGACGGGCGTCACCGGGTCCCGCCGAGACCCACTGGCGATCCCCGCCAACGAGGCCCACATCTCGGGGAACCTGCGCACCCTGTCGGAGTACTCCACCTCACAGATCAACCAGCGCCTGCGCTCCTACCTGAAGTTCGTCTTCGTCCGTGAGCCCTTTGAGCGGCTGGTGTCTGCGTACCGCAACAAATTCACACGCAGCTACAACACCGCCTTTCATAAACGATACGGCACAAAGATTGTGCGGCGGCACAGGCCAGACCCACAGCCGGAAGCCCTTGAAAGAGGGAACGACGTCTCCTTCGAGGAGTTTGTGTATTACCTCGTGGACCCGGCGACCCAGCGCGAGGAGCCCTTCAACGAGCACTGGGAGCGGGTGCACTCGCTGTGCCACCCCTGCCTCATCCACTACGACGTGGTGGGTAAATACGAGACGCTGGAGCAGGACTCCCGTTACGTGCTACAGCTGGCCGGGGTGGAGGACCAGGTCAGCTTCCCCGCCTCTTCCAAGAGCACCAGGACTACCGGAGACATGGCGGCCCAGTTCTTCCACAACATCAGCCCCTTCTACCAGAAGAAGCTGTACAACCTCTATCGCATGGACTTCCTGCTCTTCAACTACTCAATACCAGCCTACCTCAAGTTCAGATGAGGCTGGGACATTCGCTCATCTAGGGACTGGACTAGAACATGTGGAGCCGGGACTTTTGAAATAACTTTTTTGAGAGGTTTCTCTCTGTGTGGGCCTTATTACGGACACTGCAAGTACTGTTGAAGATGTATCTTCCAAAGTAAATTCATTTTTACAGACTGAAAAAAGTACAAACAGGAGAGGACGTTTAATCACCACATGACAATATTATATTTAACTGTAAATGGGGATCCAGCGGATGTTGGTCACTGCCTTTTGAAAGTGTGAAATACCATTCAACTTTTGGTTTAATTTAATTTTGCCATCTGCTGTTTTTAAGAGTATAATTCACACATAAAATGTAATCTGCATTAACTAAATGACAGTATTGAAATAGTTTTCAGACAGCGAAAGTCTCCAAACATACGTGCCTCTGATTATTTTCGACAACTTTTGTAAACTGTGACATTGTGTAACAATGACATTGTCTTTATTTATTGTGTTATTGACAAACCAAAATAGATCGATAGTTTCTCTCACAATTTTCCAATAAATGCATTTCAGCGAGCGTTTGTTTACTTAAATGTAATAAATATTGGATTGGTGATCGGTTTGGAGGCAGCATTCCTAATACTTGAAACTTTACAGATATCCTTCAAAATACAGCAATTATGACTTACATGTCAGTCTTTTATTTCATTTACAAATCATAGCTGCAAAGCTGTCATCTAGAAGTTCTTACAAATGTGAGAGCAAAGTCCAGTTAAGCTTGATGTTGCTGCAAAAATAGAATTATTCCCATCTTTGGATGCTATTTTCTGATCAGAAAAGAGAAGCATTTTTCTAAAAGTCCATATCAAACATCTGAAAATGCCCCATACAGAGAGATGCATACTAATTAATTTGTTCACAAAAATAGCACAAAGAAATAACTGTATTGTCAATACATGCAACACATACTAACAAGGAGACAGTTCAGTACAACAGGCTATATTCAGTGACACTGTGCTGCAAAAAACTATAAAATACCAGTAGAAATTTGGCAACAGCAAACTGAAAGCTTATCGCGGTCTAAAGGCACACACCTACGTAAAAATAAACAATTTAAAATCTACCATTCAAGACATCTGATTTGTGTTAAGATACATTTACACTCGGTTATATATAATTATTGCATAATACAATCATCTGCCATCTAACATGTAACAGCTGACAATAGGTGTAGATGTGTCAACAGTTAACGGTACAGTGGTTCTACAGTATTCCCACTTGTTTCTACAGAGCCAAGCTGCATGGTATTGAGACCAATCCCTGGGATCAGTACTGTAGACTGGAACTGCAGACCACAGTGTGAGTCCAAATATCAGTCCATACTTTCCTCATCTGATTCTTTCTGATTGTGAGCCACATTGTTTCCACTTTGCTTTGCACTTGCTTTCCTTCATCTACAGTACGCCGTTAGATGTTGTGTTTAAATCCTGAGGAAGGAGGGATATTTTGAGCAGAGCGCAGGGAAATTATTTCCAGACAAATCAAATCTGAGAACAGAGTGCACCTGTTTTACTAATTTCCTCTGCAAAATAAATCGGTACCTCCTAAATAATAAGTAAAATAAAATATAAGACTTTATCGGAAAGTGTGCTATATCTCATTCCTATGGCATGCTATCAGCTGGTTAATAGTAATGAGCATATCAGCTAGCTATTACACTCAGTAGGGTTTTACATCTAACATCTTTTACATGCAGTTGTGCTGCTCAATTTAAGAGCTTTATAAAATAAAAGAAACATTGATAATAATACCTTGGCTGAGTAGCTGACAAATAAGAAGTTCGCCACTGCTTATCTTCCACCCATCTGTTAGCTAGCGTATTTACCTATCAGGATAGCTAGGTAGAGACTCCCATACAAACAGAATTGTGTTAATACAAGCTATGTAACCAACACAATTAAACTGCTTTAATTCAGCTGTGATGTCACTCCCATTTCCTCAGTGTACTTCCCATACTAACAATCGGATTGAAGACATAACAGCAAAAAACACATTACCTACTACAATTGTTTTACCTGAAAATGTTGCATACTGTAAAGGCTTGTTCAGAGAGTAAATTTGACCCCTTTGTTTATTCCCCCCTACCAACCAATGTTAAAGAGTGCTGAAGGGGTGAGTCCTAAAACACAAAAATGAATTAGCATTTTTGCCATTGCAATTTGAATTGCTTTTTGATTCGAAGTCTGAAATAAGGTATGTGGTTAACACAAGTTAAGATATTTTAACATTTTACAAGATAGAATACGGTCGTAAATATTGCAGTTGTGAATTTTTAAGTTTTTAAGCCGGTTGGTAACGCCGAACACTAGTCCGCTTTGAGCTTAGTGGTGGTGAGCTGAAGTCATGCAACTGTGTAGCTTGTTTAAAGCCTAACGTTAACTCTTTACTTTTTCATTCATGCTTCAGAAACCATAACAGTGGTGTTCAATCGTGAAGATTATCTTGCTGAACAAAACGTGTCAGTATCGCCAATAATCTAAAAAACGAATGGAAACATCTTGTTGGCTTTTTGTTGAAGGGAACCAGGACAATGCTAACTTCTGGGATGGCCCACAACAACACGTTGTCCCTGCAGCACTATATGTCCAAACTGTACTTTAACTGTGAGCTAGCTAGCTAGCTGAATGTGCCTTCAGTTGCTGTTGAGACACACAGTAACAAAGTGTCCAGTGGAAGCAAACTTTAGGAGAGACGTTGGAAGAGACACAGCCGGTGTCCAAGGGGTTTAACAGGACACAGAGCAAAACTAGTACAACTGAGTGAGAGGCTATTCTGTGCTCCTCCACTGTGACAGCAGACAGACAAATAAATGTATTGAGCAAAGAATACATATTTGTTTACTCAAGATAAATGATTCTTTGCGCAATAATCCGTCAACAAAATGGCTTCTATGTGCTTACAAAAACAAATATGTTTCTGTCCCATTCGGACACTCAGTGTTGAGGCACAAATAAAACGCAATACACCTCATGTGTTCATTAATCCTCACTTTCCTCATATATCCTATGAGCTTTGCAAGTGTGTTTCATCCACTTGCATAAAGTAGCACAGCACAGTCAGGGTGTGCAGCACCACACGTCTGTGTCAAACTCTTGAACTGACCGCCACAATCAGTCTGAAACTCAGTGCCAAGAAACCGGCCCCCAGCAGGTCACCCAGAGCTGTGAGGTAGTGGATGGAGAAGTTGTCTGGATCCAGTCCCCTTCGCCACAGCCATCGCACCATCAGGGTGGCCATTTAAAGCAAAATCCCCACCTGGATAATGACAAATGATGGATGTGTTACCAATGAGAGTATCTGAGATTAGCATAAAAAACCCACTTTTTTTTCTCTGGCACAATGAGAAACAAAACTTGTCGCGGTTTATCTGACCTGAAGCAGAGCTGCGGACAGGTAGCAGATGATGAAGGTGGGCGTCATGGCAGTACGGCCGCCCTGCAGGAGATGGATGGTGTACAGGAAGAGGAGTTGACCCGGGGCCACGAGCAGGATCAGGACTTGGATTTGAAGTTCACATCTGGATAAACATAGAAAGAGCAATTAACGAGCTGTATGTTTACCGTCAGTTCTAATTACATGTTCTTGTGTTTCTGAGAAGCATTAGAGGTTTATTTAGCTCTATGCTGATGTCTGTTAGGGGTATTATGTGTAGCATTGTTGTCTTATTACTGCAAATACATGAGAGTGGTGTTGATCTTCTCCTCTAACTCTTGCACATGTCATAAGTCTTTTCTCCTAGTCTTTACTTTAGAGATTAAGTGATTTTTTTTCATCTTTTTACTCATCATCTGCTATTGCTAGAAGCTCTGACAGCTTCAACTCTATTTTAATTTACAAAGGGACCACATTCTCCTATTATATGTCATCACCTATCTAGGAAATTCTCTACAACTCAAACCTGAGGTGACACTAGGTCAAACAAATTATTTGTTATGGTATATTTATTTATTTGATAGAACTGTGAAGATTGAACTGAATATGGCAGTGTGGAGGGTGGAGTTGCCTGGTTGTCCAAGACAACAAATAAAAAATAAAATAAGGTCCAGTTCATCATTTCTACGGCATTTTTTAATTAAAATGTTTATATTTGTTTGTTTGTTGCGGTATATGTGGTGTCATCTTGCAGCCAGACTGTAGAATATTAGAGTAAACACTGTCACTGTTTGCGATCTATTCAGCAGTTATGCCTAAAGTGAGTCCCAAGTGACTTTTCTTCCCCTCGGATAACTTGGAAAAGGCCGTCTGGATGTTGTGCTATTCATTGTATGCTCGCCCCTCAGGCTGGTTTCATTAAGATCAGAACAAAACCTCTTGGCTCGCAGAGCTTTGAAGGAGATAGATCATTTACACAAAAAACAGCAGTGCAACCCAAGTATTGTACAAAAGTAAAACATGTGAAGTCATTTACTTTAGTATTTCCATTTTATGCTACTTTATACACCTACACCACTACATTTCAGAGGGAAATAGTATACATTTTACTGTACTGCATTCATCTGGCAGCTGAAGCTACGAGTCACTTTGCTGATTCACATTTTACATGAAGAATGTTACATGATACACTTACAGGATATGATCCCATACTACAATCTACCCAGTAGTATATCAAGTATGTAAAATTGGCTCCTGATTGAGGTGTATTTGTTCATGATGAGAACGGCATACTAGAACGTACCATAACAATACAACACACTAGTAAAAAGACATTCTGCGTAAATAAAGTACAAATGTATTGTTATACTTGAAAGGGAGTATTTTAAAACTAATGTTTCTTCTACTTTTACCGAGGCAAAGGATCTGAATTCTTCTTCCACTGGCGGTTTCTGGTCAACAGGCTAAGAGGGAAGAGCGCTGAATTGGAATGCAAATGCACTTCCTGTACTGGGGGGGGGGGGCAATGCATGCAGGAGTCTTTGGTAGCGCTGGGGCTGGCAGAGATGCAACGGGAGTCAGTGAATGCATAGTTGGCATTCTAATCAGGCTTGTGGTTCATGTAAAGACCATTGTTATTGCTCTCTAATTAGTATTCCACTTTGTGGGCAAGTAACTTCTGTCAGTGAAGATCTGGCCCTATACGTGTCTCTGAGCTTCCTTTGAGTGAGTGTGTGTTTGGGGGGTGGGGGGCACGACTGCTCAACTTCAGCAGCACTTTGATACCTCATGATTGATTAATAGCTTGAAGCCCTTTTAAATGCTAATGGGATTAGCTGATGGGCGTCCGCATGCTCCGACAATTTCTAGTTGACATTACTGATAATAATTAAGCTAATTATGAAGCTTGAATGTCATTCTTCAAAAGATTAAGGCTGTTGAAACCGTAACCCCAAATCCCGGCTCTGCTTACTCCTTCAGGAAAACATGTCAGTTTTCATTTCCTTGCTCAAAGCATGCAGAAGAAATTTCACTAATTGTTTCCCCTTCAATTAATTGTGCCCACAATAATATTTACTTGAGGCAAAAATAATCAGAGTTATCGTCCTAATTTCATCACTCGAGGCCTCTAAAATCAGGATCCTGTCTGAGAAAAATTGTCAACCGCGTACTTAAGCACATGGAAGAACAAATTGTTATATCACAATTTAAAAGTACTGGTATGAAATACGATTACAAGTAAAAGTCCTGCATTCAAAATAGTATCTAAGTAAGAATAAAAAAGTGTTATCAGAAAAAACATACTTAAATGATCCAAAGTAAAATAACAGATTATGCTGAGTGGACAATGAGCAATAGTGGGTTTAAAGAAACTACAAGGAATTCTGTGTTGATTTTGGTCGACCCCTTGCGGACAAAAGCACAAGTGTTTTTACAGGAACAAAGACCCCATTTCCCATGAACACCACCGCCTTTGTAACGTAAAAATCTTGATCTGGCTAGTGTGCGGATTTGTTTTATAAGTGACTGAAAGAAAGAGGAATCTTGGCTCAGCCATCCATTGTCAGCCGCTTATCAGGGGTCAGGTCGCGGTGGCAGCAGGCCCAGCAGGCCCAGCAGGCCCCAGACCTGGAGACATATAGAAATAGCCAATTGCCAGCGGGACTTCAGGACCTCACCGACTGGTGGAGAGCGACAGGCAATAATGACCCACGCTGGGATATAGAGCAGGAAGAATCCGCACACCACAGGAGGCAGGAACCATGTGCCTGGAGAGCAACGTAGCATATAATACACCTCTAAAATAAATCTTTGATTACAGCCTTCATATGATATAGAAAGTGGTGTTTGAATGGAAATTACGCTTTTCGGTGGCAGACTGTGGACAAGAGATTCCATGACAGAGATGATGACAGTCCGCTGCGGTGTGTTGGCAAAGTGGACTATGCTGCCCTCATCTGGCCAAGATTCTCCTCAATCACAACGGTACTGTTGCTATGCAGTTGCAAAAATGTGGATCATCTTTTGCTCTTTCTCTGCTTAAAAGACCCTTTTGCATCACATAATCTGATTTGGTTGCACACTCTGTGAGGGTCTCTCTTGATGTAATGTGTGACCTCTGACCTCTGTAACAGAAGAAGAGGCTGACACCAGTGAGCAGAGACAGAGTAATGAGGTCTCCGAGGCTGTCAGCGATCAGATTGGCCACATTGTCTGGGTTGATGCCCACTTTCCTGGATCCAATAATCACTGCCACCATCACCAGACCTGACACAGAAGTTGAACACACACCGAGCTCACAAACTCTTCCGTCCTCTATGTTGTTCTCTGTGTAACCACTGCAGTTTGTGCCTTTGTCTGACCTAGAGACAGTGCAGTGACATAAGCGGTGGTGACGCTGCTGGCACAGAGGACAGACGCCTGGATAAAATCCACTCTACCCCTGGTCAGACCCCCGAGGCCCACTGCTGCAACAACTGCCAGGAAGCCCACAACTGTCTCCTGGATTTCGGAACAAAGGACAGTGCAGAGGCATGCAAGTCTTATTCTTCTATCCATAGTATACATCTCATTATATGTCTGCTGTATCTGTTCATTCCTCTATCTCTCTGTCCACCACAGAGGGAACCGAAAACAAGTGGACACAAAATGTCAGTAACATGATAAAAGAGAGGTGTGGGAAATGGGAAAACGTAATGCAGGGCAAGAGACTACAATATGTGTTTGAGATGAAATCAATACAAATCCTCATATTATTTAAGACAGTTTTAAAGGAGCAGTGTGTAGGATTTTGTGTCATCCAGTGGTGAAGTCGCAGGTTTCATCCAACTGAATACCCCGCTCAACCCTCTCTTTCCAAGCGTGTAGAGGAACCACAGCTGCCTTCGGTTAACGCACAAAGCTGCCGAACACATGAAACCTGAGGCCATAGGAGGCCTCAGCAGGAGGAAGGGAAAACATAAATATGCCTAATGTCACAAATGTCAGTTTTACTGAAACTATATTTCTGCCAATGAAACTAGAGCATTTTGACATTGTGCACCATGTGTTCTCGTGGTGTATATATCAGAATGTTAGTAGGCTATTATGTTTGCAAGCGTCTGAGCTGAAGACAGTAACTAGCTAACACATAACTAACATTAGCTCGCTAACAGCTAACTTGGCCTATCCCACCATCATTGGCAAACATAGGGTGCTAATGCTAAATTGATCCTTTAACATGATGAACGCTAATGTTTGGTTAGCTAATTACCAGATTCAGGCATTTAGCATGCATTTCTCTCTCTCTCTCAACATATGGACAAATAATAGTGTACCGATTTGAAAACTCACAGGATATTGGTGAAATGTCTTAAAAGTAAAACACAGGAAATATGTACCCTGCTTCACTTGTAGTTAACTAATAAAAAAAGAAATTCTTGCTGGCAATGGAAGCATCAGCCCAATTCTGTTTTTTCTTTGTGCTCCACTAACTTATCATAGCTACCATTTGGACACCATCTCCAACTGTCATCTGGCGCGTTTAATTGGCTGAGATGCATTAATGAAGTGAGAGGACAATCTTATTGCGCTCCTTTGGATTTAATTGAATTGTCTTGTAGCCGTGATGGAGAGTGTTATTAGCGGGTTTGTTTTGTTCAAATGTCCCGGTGCAAATGTATTCCCCATTGCTTGTCAGCACTACAGAGTAACCCTGTATCAATTTTAAGTTCAAGAGCAAAACCCAAACGTAAAAGGCACAATTTTGCTCAAGGAGTGCATTCTACCAACGGTCTGCCTTCCTAGGAAGGTTAGTGCACCTTGTTCTGGGCTAAAAGAAAATTCTAATAAAATTAAAAAATTTCACTTATTTACAGATTTCTTGTGATGTGTGTGAGAGTTTCCACTCACTGCTGTTGACAATCTGGATGCCAATGTCATCTACAGATTCAGCCCTTTAGCACCAAGATAAACACCTTGAACACCTCCCAGTGCTGAAAAACACAAAGCGGTCTCTTAATGCACCATCCATTCCCAGACACACACATATGTATATTTTTTATATACACTACATATAACAATATGTTGAATGAGTTCATTCGGCTATTGTATTAAAGTAGAGAGATCAAAGAGAACGCTATTAGGACTCGCTACCATATGTCATATTGTCCGTTCACGCGATCAAATACAGACTTGACATTGGCCAACATCAACATATATTAGAGCTAGCAATCATTGCATATCTGTATATAATAAAAAATACCAATGTAAGTGCTGATTGATTTGATAAGAGCCCGTTCTTCCACCCATTACAGCTCCCTCTGCTTCAACTTGCAGCGGGCGGACCTGCTGCATAATTCAGCAGGGTGTCAATCATGTCGAGCGGGGGAGGTATTCACAAAGAGATTAAACGGGGAGAGAGCAATGAGGTGGCTCTGATCTATTCGACTCGCTTTCTGATACTTCTGCGTGCTCTGTTGTCTCAGGCTTCTCTGCAAACGAAAAAGCCAGATATGGCGACAAATTCAGCATCACATTCATCCTTCGCCTGCCTCCGCCTGAAGGGTAAATGAAAGACTGCACCTATGGGGAGTGGGGGATCATAAAACAACACCTATCATATATATATTTTTTGAATTAAATATACCTGTCTTGCATTTAACAACAAAAGACTCAAAAATAAAAATGATGTTGGTACAATCAGGTTAACTCGGCACACACAGACCCCCTCCCCCACATACTTGCACTACATCCATGACTATCCCGGCTGCCACCATGCCCATGCCGGACACCAGGTACGGCAGCATGATCTGGGATGCGATGATCCTCGAGCTCTCTGGCAGTAAGCGGTGGGCCGAGCAGGTAGGTCAGTTTGCACGTGAAGCCCCTTAGCTTCTTCCCTTGAAATCGCAGCTCCAGGACCAGGTAGGTCACCACCATGGCCGATCCCCTATTAACCCAACGTTGTGATCTTCATAAAGTCACAGCTGATGGTTCTTTGCTGAAAACCGGTTTCCATAAAGACGTTTTGCGACGACGAGCTTGTTTTGCCCTCCACCTGTGACTCCAACTCCGGAGGGAGCTACTTTTATCCACTTGAATGGATCAAACACATATTAACACACACACACATACAGATACACACACACACACACAAGACACACACACACACTTTTCCTCTTCATGCCTCACTCTTCAGCAGCCGGGCGGCTGAGGCGGAGCGCTGGAAGCCCGGTCTCTCGCGGGGCCTGAAGAGTGTCCAGGTCCTGTGTGACAAGGACATCCAGAAGGCCAGCAGCTTCTTCTCGGCCCTCCTGTGCTGCTGCTCCCTCTCCCTGCACACTTCCTTCTCTCTCTCCTCGCCGCCGGGAGGAAGCCCCCTGTGAGCTTGACCACTCTGGAGCCCCCTTCTCATTTTGACCGTCTGGGGGCGAGCTGTGCTGAGGGGAACTGGTGGACGGTGTGGGATGTAAAAAGGTCGTCAAGGTTGCCAGGGCTTCCAGACGGATAGACGAGTCGTGACGTTGCTCTGTGGTGGATGGGAGGGCACAAGACGGCGGAGAGTGGTCGGTGTGTGTGAGAAGACACGGGAGAGACGCTGACCAAACTGTATCAGGTCTCTTCTTTCTTCAGTTTCCCCTCTTTCTCCCGGTTTCTTTTTTTTGGGATCAGTTCAGAGGAGAATGCGGTTTTGCTGTGCGCCTCTTTAGCTCCTCCTTTCCACGCTCACAATGTCCTCCATGGGAGTAGGTGACGCACTCTGAGCAGCAGCAGGTGATGCACCTGTCACGGACACGTGGTGCGGCTGCTGCTGCTGCCTGGAAAGGACACAGTTTATCACCCCCTGATCGGAGGAAATGCTCTCGGCCACTAACTGTTGGCCGATGGACTTTTTCAGTCCGAGTTCAATACGTCACTCACTTGTCTGGTTTTATCTTTCTTATTTTTTTCAAGGTCCAGCACAGGAATTGAAGTCCATACAATAGCCTCTAAATACACCTAATCTGCTATTGGTGTAAACGATAGACATAAATATAATATTTTGGGCCTCACCGTACTCATTTGTTCTCATGACATGATGTCACATCATGTCTGTGCAGAATACTTAAGATGATTGCCACGCACGCACGCACGCACGCACGCACGCACGCACGCACGCACGCACGCACGCACGCACGCACGCACGCACGCACGCACGCACGACAGTGACTCAGCTGAAAAGTGTCCTTGAGACATGACTCTGAGTGGGCGCTCCCCTCAGCTGCAGCTCCCCCTTCTGACTCCTGGCTGCAATCTGAATTGTGACGCAACAGCTGCTGAAGATTGAGCAGGAAGTGGAGGTTCATGGGGTTTGTGTACAAAGTGAAGGAGTCAGATCACTCACGAACAAGTCTTCTTTCAGAGCACCTCTTGTCATATTTTGTGGAAACAGGTTGAGTGGACGACATGATGTTAGTGAGGCAACCCCGAAAAGCTTTTACTAATTTCTGAACCTCAGGACTTTTCATACACTATCCAATGACTTCCAATAATTGTATATTCTGTTACTTAAATTTGTTCACAACTTTCTTTGACTTAAAATAAAAAAAAAATTTGTGTCGATAAACTTGACAATTATTTGTCATAACCTTTGGCTTGTTTAAAACATACTATTCTAAAACAATGTCTTTTTTTCGACATGCCATTCGATGGCGTTTTAATAACTAATTCGATAAACTATACTTTTACTCTTTTAATGACCTTTTCAACATATTGTACCATGACTTTTGCATGACATCTCACAACATAATATTTGACTTTCTTAACTTGTTTCGACATACTACTTGTAACTTTTTTGACGTATTAAACTATTACTTCTCTATGACTTTTTTCAGCATACCATACTCTGACATTTTGATATATTACATTAGCAAATTATTATGACTTTTTCTACCTACTGTACAGTTTTTATTATGTTTTGACAAACTATTATGTCTTTTTGTCACAGACCAGCTGGGACCTGTACTTGTACAGACACAATATATTTCCACAAAATAAAAATAAAAAGCATGATTGTGTGGCTTAATGGTGGACGGACTCTAATTTACAAAAAAGTCTTCAGCTTCAGCCGAACGATTAACCCTTGTGCTGCATAAAGGTCAACAGGTCAGAGTTGCCTTCCTGCTCTACAGCTCCCATATCTCAAATGCTTCAAGCTCTACTTTACGTCCTGCAGCGTGTGATGCATTACCCCCGTCTGTACTTAAGCCCTCTCCCTGACCTTTGACCCTTCCATCCTGTTCCTGAGGTTGACACTCGGTGCCATACAAATTAAATGAGGACACAAGACTAAATCATGTTTATGTTAATGTTTTATGGATAAGGCATTTATTTACAGCAGCAGCCTGTATCAGTAACTTTTGCTTTGTTGGTAATAAGTTGAAAATCAGAATGACCATTTTACAGTAGAGTTTAAATAGTGTTTTTTTTAGTTTAAATACCACCACATATATTGCCAATGCGTCTCCACATTTCTGTAGTCGCCATGAAACACTGGTGTCATCAGGTTACGCAGAGTTGTTCCGTAATTAGATTTGTTATGTTCATGTTAATGAGTTTGAAAGCATGGGGCGACGTCACAAATAGTTTGCAGACTGACAGAAGGTTTGGGGTGTCAGCGGGAAAGGATTCTTCCGAGGACAGATACACAGCCCCAATACCTGCTATAAATATTCACTCCCATGTTAATGTCAAGGGCTGAGCTCAAAGGGTTTTGCAGTCATAGATTACAGTTTGGTCTAACGGATCCTGTTTTCGTTGCAGTCACTGAGGGTTTAGTTACATTGGCTGCTGTCCGTGGCTTGCAATATTATATATATCATTTATTTGTATTTATGTTTTTGCTTCGGTTTTGGCTCCTGTTGAGTACTAATGGCATTTGCTGGCAGACGCGAGCTCTCGTGTGTCATCTGGCGGCAGCTGGGTTTGAAGCCACTTCGCCGGCAGGCAGCAAACGAGGTCAAAGCACACACGAAGAACACGAGGAGTCTCTGCTGTGAAGGTTTGGTCTTTCTTGAAGCGTGCAGCAGCATATTGCTCTAGTTTCCAAACATTTGACTGACATTCGTGTCAAGTAATTGCTGTTTTGTCTCGAAAGCTGGTGATTGTTGAGGGGATATATTTGCATGTGCAGCTTTGTAAAACGAAAAGACGAGTGTTACATTGTATACTGGTTTGTGTCTCAGGACGTGTCTAATGTGACGAGCATGGCCGGTTCTGGTGAAAAGAGAGGCACCCCGCCTGGGTTCTTCAGCGGCCCCAGAGACACCACGTGCTCCACCGGGACCAGGACCATTCGTCTTCGGGACATTTATGACCCCAAGCCTCACCCTCCCAAAGCTCCGGTCCGGATCCGACCCCCGGGCCCAAGGGCCCCCTCGGTAAAGGAGCTCAACCTAAAGAGCGGCTCGCCCAGCGACCCTCCAACCAAGACGATCATGAGGAGACGAGCTCAGTCCCTGCCTTCGTCGGCGGAGAGAACGAAAGAGCTCCGGAGCCTACAGGTGCGCTTCGTGGACTCGCTGGGCCTCGACTTGGAGGACGTGAAGATCTTCAAAGTTCAGGAGCACCCCTTGATACCCCAACACGTTATGTTCCGGCTACTGATGAGCTCGGAGCTGGCTTTCGGCAAGTCTTTGGAGCTGTCCCTGCCTTACTTCAAACCTTGTTTCCCTGAGAATGTCGGGGCTCAGCCGGACTTCCTGGAGCGTCTCTGCAATCAGAGTGTGTGTCTGGAGCATGTCCTGTGTTCAGAGCAGGGCATAACGGGCACCATACGGGTACTCAACTTAGCCTACGAGAAAGACGTCGCAGTGCACTACTCTTTCACCAACTGGAGAACACACACGGTAACTGCGGCGCCGTGGGCTTCGAGTGGGCACCGCGCAGGGTCCGGCGCTCCGGAGACCGATGTGTTCAGATTCCGTCTGCCCGTCCCCCCTTTCCTTCTGCAGCCAGGGGCCATCTTGGAATTTGCAATCGGCTACCACGTGCAAGGATGCCACCACTGGGACAACAACAGCGGACGCAATTACCAACTGGCGTGCCACAGCTACAAGGTGACCGTGCCGAGGGAGTGCGAGGACAGCATGCTGCACTTCACCTGAGTGTCCACACGGGGGAGCCGTGACACCTGCACGCACACATAGGTGACTGTTTTGAGGTACCTTTCCACGTGAGTGTGGTTTTACTGCACTACATTACAGAGGCAGATATGGCCCCTCTACTTCATTATCTGACAGCTGAAGAAGTTTATCAAAAGTGTATTATGAAGCATTTTTTCTAAAAAACCACAAGAATGTACAAAGTAGTTCAAGTGAATCCACCTTGTGCTTCTTACATGTCAATGCACCAGTAATCAAATAATTAAATGTATAATATTCCTTCTGCACAGTAAGGAACTCTCTCAAAGTGTTAATACCTCTAATATATTTATATTAAATAATACTTCTGCACTTCTACTTGAATCACATTTTGAATGCAGGGGTTTTACTTTAAAAGTATTACAGTGCAGTTATGCTACTTTTACTAAAATAAAAAATGTAAATACATCCTCCCCCTCAGAGTAGAAGCTGCTATCTGTAATACACACATTGCTACAAATCCTACAAATAATAACATGCTCAAAGATTTGGGAAACACTGGAGGAGGGCACGAATGTAGTTTAAAGGGGTAAATTAAGTGAACAGGTATTGCGTGACTAGTGGGTTTACCTGTAATTGGTAGAAGAAGGGGTAGCGACAGTCGTGAAGGGACATTGTAACATTTGAGATGAGTCAGCTTCGACAGATTTGTAGTTTAAAAAAAAAAAAAAAATGATTAGCCTTTATTTAACCAGGTCGGTCCCGTTGAGATACAATGACCTCTTTTTCAAGGGAAGCCTGGCCAAGACAGCAGCATAGAAAAATTGCAACGGTCACAAGACCCAACAGAAATCACATAACACAGATAAAATACATTAAAAAAGATAAGGCAACAGGACTAAAGCTCCGGATTCACACCAGAACAAGTGCGGTATGAAGCCGCTCCAATTTCTCTCACACGAGTCTTCAAAGTTTCAAGGTTGATGAGCTCCTTTAACTTTAGGGTTTTTTTGCAGTGCATTCCAAGCAGCAGGTGCAGCGAACTTAAAACAGTGCTTACCAAATTAAGAGAGAACTTTGGGCATAATTAATAAATAAAACTCATTGGAACGTAAGCAATAATTGCTCTGGGATTTAAAGATAGTTGCATAAGTAGTGGGTGCATAACGTTGGGGGACTCACATGAGGCCCATAAAAGGAGGGCCAAAATCCACTGCGGAGGACGAGCTATCTGGGCCTTTTGTCTCATATTATGGGTCCAGCTCCAAAAACACTGGATCCTACATTTCCCATAATGCAGCTCAAAAGCACCTCTAGTTTATAAATACAGCTCTTTGATTATACTTTGGAGTTAATAAAACCCATTCCGGTCCAAGTCACGGAGGGATTCCTGTCGGGCTTCTGTCCGGACTGAAGCCACCACCTCTGAGAACCGGCTCACTTTGCATGCCGGCGAGTCTTGTGACCCAATTTAATGATGGACAGCGTGAGTTACACGACCGCCATTGTCGTATCTCAACACCATTCCAAGGAGGAGCTTACTGTCCTGCTGTCAACCTGCGCGGCTGGTTTGTTGTAACCGTGTCTCCTCTCTGCTGGGACCGGCGGGGCTTGACCCCATTCTTCTGGAGCTTGTTTGGTTTTTGGAGGAGGATTACAGGGAGCTGTGTTTCGCCCTGTTGCACCGTGACCCCGCCCCCCTTTCGATCCCCGACAGCCTTGACCTTTCACCAAAACGTTTCCACTGATACCAGAGGCCGGATTCCATGCAGGGGACTTTCTGTCACTGCAGCTGCATGGAGGCAAATGCAGCCACACTTTTCATTATCATAGATACAAACCTCATTGTTATATTAAGTATATGATTAATAATACAATCAAATAATACATACATCATGATATATATGGCAGAATGAATGATGAAGTGACAAAACAGATCACTTGTAATTCAAAATACTTGTAGGTAAAATAAATGCAAATAAAAATGTAAATGAAGGGATTGCTCATTGAAGCCAGTCCGTGAAGAACATAAAGGCTGCTCCTTAAACTGGAACACAGGTCTTTAAATACAACTAAACTTATTTTTCAGTTATTATATGATTACTGATTTGTTTCCCTCTGTAATAATAGTAACACAGGCCCTTATTTTGATCTGCTGACAAACAAATGGCCACAAGAATTAAAAGTCTAACTCCTTAAGAATGAATGCGACCATAAATTCCCATTATTTGTTAAAACTGTAAGAGCACACTGGGGATTGAAGTGCTCCTCTGCAGCAGCACCAGCAGTCATGGGGCACTAGATGGCCCCATTGCTTGAACATAAAACATAAATGTTCCATAAATACAGTAAATGTCAAGGTGCGTTATGATTAATCAGCCATGTAAGGAAGTAAAAGACATGTACATGCATGCTGCTCCTGCCCCCCCCCCCCAGTCAGCTTCATCTCTCCTGATGAATTATCGTCTTGTGCTTGTTGCTGGTTGTTATGCAAGAGGCCACCATATTAGGAGGCATCGTGATGCTCAATAGGGACATTTTTATCTGGGGGACTGGCCGGGATTGAAAAAACTGATACATCATTGTTATGATTAAGATACATTTTTACAACATCATTATGGCCCTCATTTTGGAATAGAAGAACCGCGTCACCTTGTAATATTTGTGCAGTTAGTCTCGAGCAGCACAACTGATTTCATCATGTGAATATTACATTTGTAGGAGCAACATATTGTTAAAATCACAGCGATATATTTAACATAGTTATACTTAATATCAATACCCTACAGACAAATCCTATGAATAAACCACTGTGAGAAACAACCGACATGGCAAAATGTTAAAACTTCTCTTCTCAGAACATTGTTTGTTATGTAATTGTCATCTAAAAATAAATAAAAATAAAGATAATAGACAATGATAATGTGTCTGCTGCATCTGTGTCTCTCTGCTGGCCCTCACCCCCCCAATAGTGTGTGATACTTGGAAAACCATAAAATAAAAAAATAGTTCCATCTTAATAATAAGATGCATGGGTGGACATTGGTGCTCCAGGACCCCAGGACGTTGTTATTTTTAAAAAAGGAAGGGGAAAAAAAGCATTAATTAAATCAGAAAACAATGCTTTGAAGTTATTAGGAACACTTACATTGAACAATTGTAATGATAGAATAAAGCATATGACAACAAGTACACCTGTGGGGGTCTGCAGGGTCCACGGTTGGTAGGATTAGAGTGAATATAAAGCTAGTGTGTGGTTCTTGGGTCTCAGTGACGTTTTGTTAAATAAATATTAAAATGGTCCAATACGGGGCGAAGCCTGGTTTTGAACCAGAAGGTCATCACGCTTAGTTGGCTAAAAAACAGCAGAACATATGTTCAGCGTCTGTGTATGTGTGTTCACCGTTGGCCCCCCACTTATCTGAGGGACACCCGGAAGTCAGGATATCCCCCCCCCGCCCGTAGGAGCATTCCCTCGTTCCTCCCACGCAGCTCCACAGGTAACCGGGGCTGTTCTGGGACCAGTTGGTGCTGGTTTTTGTTACTCCAGACGGCGAGCGGACCTGAGCTACAGCGCAATTTCAACTGGAGCCGCCATCTGTTCCTCCACCATGCCGGGACGGAGGCTGTGACTCACCTAACGTTGCATGTCGACGTCAGAAAAGAAGCGAAAAAAAAACAAACAGAACAAACCTGCACTGCCAATCTGAACGCCCCAGGGTTGCTTCTATCCCCCCCCACCTCCCAACACACACATTTAATATCAAGTGAGAGGTTTCTACGTGTGAAAGAGGCTTTTCAACGGCCTCAAATGCACCCGCAGTTCCTATTATTTTAAAGGTTCTGCAATGGGTTCAGAACTAATGACTTGTTTCTTTCATTCATGTTCCTCTGCCGGTGAAGGATCAACATCTGGCTCCCAATCGGTAGAGAGTCGGCCAGGTGGACTTGTTTTCCTGAGGGGATTTGATTCTCGCCCGCCTGCTCAATGCCCCACACAAATGATGCCCGTCCTCATTCCTCAGAGAACGGTGCGCGATAAGAAGAAACGGGTCACCAGCCTTTCTCTTGTAAACTAATTGCCGCTTGATCGGTGGTGAACCTCACTACATTGCTGTTATCCGCTTACTGAGGCACTAAAACGCGGGGATAAATCTGAGCGGATTACAGCCCACGTGCGATGCTTAGTCAGCGGTTATCGCCCCTAATTCTGACCTTTTGTGATTTCGTAATATCGCACACTTCTGCTGTGGTGTCGACATGTGCTCGAGGAAAAACACCAAAGCCGAGACAAAGTTTGTTACAAATTGAAAACCTGTATTGTGCAGACAATAAATAGTGCTTACAAAGGGAATTCTGTCTTTTACACAGACAAGGTTTCTGTTTACACCGTCGATATGAAACGCATCAACTGAATTGGTGAGACTTAGACACAGCTCGGGTGGGGTGGGGAGGGGGTGACTACTAATACTGGAGTGGGGACTGGTTCGACTCAGTCACATGCACCCCCCCCCCCCCCCCCCCCCGCTTCTCCTCCAATGGCATCGAAGAAAAAGAAAAAAAAAGTCTTTCAAAAGAGTCTGTTTTACAAAATAAAAGTCTCTGCTCGTCGATGGCGAACACGTGACCGTGACTCTTCTCCCCCCCCCCCCACTCCTCTTACAAGGTGTGAGGCGAAGGGCTGGTGGAGGAGCGGTTCCTCCGAGCAGAAGTGGAGCTCGCTGCATGCGTCCACGCCATCTACCGGCCAACTCCCCTTTTTCCAGAGACATAGCCTCCAAGGTGTCGCTGGATACAAGTACCAGAGCGCCCACTGACTGTGGGCCTTCACTGACGGAACCAGATGTATATCGGCAACTCTTCACAGAAGAAAACCTTGCTACGGCCGGTGGAACCTAAGAAAGGGGGAAAAAGGGAGGGGGAAAGTGTGAGCACGGACTAAAATATTCACACACACTGGGGTTTCATCAATCAAAAGGCCTATAAATAGACCGGCGGTCAGTGCGTTTAAAAGCAGCCAATGGCGTCTCCTCGGCCAATTCAGGGGTTTTCTTTTTTTAGCTACAGAGAATCTTGACACAAGCAAAACGTAAGCTAAATATATACGGAAATTCATTATAATGGAGAGGTGGTGCTAAAGAGTGCAAATCTCTTTCATCTCCAGGGGCCTGCTTTTTCAGCTAAATGTAAGCCCCGTACACTGCATGGCGTGCGCTCACTGGCGTGAAGCTGGCGGATAATGCACCCGCGGGTCTTTGCACAATGTCACGCTGACTCTCCCGGAACATTATCCGCTCAATAAAGCGGACTGTAGAGTTTGTCCTAAACGACTGATTCTATTTGACACTTTTGTGAGGTCACGGTGACCTTTGACTACCAAAAATCGCATCACTTGATCTTTGCAGAAATGTCGCCAGGCGCGGAGGGCGCAAAAATGCCACTCGCTCCAACTGACCTCGTCAGGTGCTTGCTCGAAGTGTGAACTTCCATCTCGTTGCTCTTGAACTCGTTCAGCTCCTTCCGTATCGCCGCCTGCGGGAAACAAAAAAGTACATTTAAATTAAAAAAAGTAAACACTAAGCGAGGGCCCAGGTGTGTCCCCCTCCTCCACGCGGTCGCTCAGGTGGCGAAGCTCAAACGCGGATGTTTTTTCGGAAACGGAGAAAACATCTGCAGATGGTGTCAAAGAAGATGATGATGATGATGATGTCAAGCACTGCAAACGGCAAAGTAACCATGAGGGTTATGTAAGAATTATGAATTGTGAAGAACGGGGCTTCTGCGGTGCAGCTTACTTCCTTTTTCATGACGTGTGATAAAAGAAACACCGGGAGGGACAATACGGCCTAAAATAGTTTATTATTGTTACACCACTTTTTATTCTCCAGTACTTTGAGGCAGGATGAAACAATATTTCATATCAATAAACTGAAAATAAATGAATTCAGCCTGAACGCAGATTAGTGGAACGTCATTTAGGTGCTTCAGTGATACTTCCTAGTGACTGTACTGTAGCTGCCCCCCATAAAAAAAAACATTTCTGCAAATTACATTTCGGTCTTAAATACTTTCTAATGCCTTTTCGAGGAACCTCTGAACTTTTTAAGACTTTCAAAGACCGGCGGAAACCTCTGTGAGGAGCTGAACGTTGCACCACTTCCACCATCTAAGAGGCCCCCGTTGCTGTGCCATTTATTTGAGTTACCTTGTCAGCTGCTGACAGCCGGGTCCAGGGCTTGTCAGCCCGCCTGTCGTAGTCCTGAGCTTTGGCCACTTCCACGTAGTCGCTAAAGCGGATGAGGATCTTTCTGTCCCGCAGCTCGTCCACTGTTGGCCGCTGGTTCAGCTGGAGAATG
This sequence comes from Cyclopterus lumpus, assembly GCF_009769545.1. Classification (NCBI taxonomy): domain Eukaryota; kingdom Metazoa; phylum Chordata; class Actinopteri; order Perciformes; family Cyclopteridae; genus Cyclopterus; species Cyclopterus lumpus. The sequence goes on along the minus strand of NC_046970.1, from coordinate 6,732,821 downwards.
AGGAGAACGTGTCAGCCCTCGCCGGGTTAAATCGACCCGTTCAATCGCCCAAATGTGAGATTTGATTTGAACAGAGCAAACTCTGTCAGGTCTCTGTAGCCGCCTACCTTTCTGTTCAGCCGCTGTTTGATTTCCCTCCTCTCCTCCTGTTCCGTCTGGTCATTTCTTTCTGTAGACAAAAAAAATGTAAAATAACAATCTAAAAAGCAGATCTAAAAGCATTCATTTACATTGACTATAATTCAACTAAATATTTAGTTATTTTTTGTATTGTGGAGATGCTCAGTCATGGTAGCAAATGGTAAGTGACTACCAGACGAAGCTAATGTTTGGGATCAATTTTGCAAATGTGCCGAGGACGGGGGCTCACTTCCACTGCGGATCAGTACCAAAAGTGAGTTAGAGAGCGAGACGACGGGCGGATTAGAACCCCCTAAGTAGGATTTATCTTCATCAGATACACTAGATGTCACTTCATCTATTTTGAATCTCTCTTTCTTTTCTTTTTTTTACTCTTTGGGCGCAACAGGAACACGTTATATGTGCCTTTTCACTGTAGGGGTTTTCGTGTGCGGTTTTGGAGACGTGTCAGCGGATGTGTTGGGCTTGAGCACACGTTCGACGGGGGCCGAGGTGGGTGGTCAGCGGCGAGGGCGACAGCTGCTCCGAGATCACAGGTGGCCCATCTCAACCGGGGAGGCTGCGGGACTGCATTCCTCCCCGCTTCGTAATCCCTCTGCATGCACTAGTTTCACAGTTTGCTGCGATCGGCACGCTTCTCCCCCACGCGGGTAAAGCTATTTCGTTGCCGCTTCGCCGAGGGGCTCGAAGTATTTCAAAGGTCCAAATGTGAGTTCAAATCAGCCAAGGGGGAGGATGCACCTTGGACCTCAGCTGACCATAGCTACCTAGTCTCTCTGGAAAACGTCGAGGAGGATCACATTCAATTATATTTGCTGGGATAAAAATGTCTTCATTATCATAGTCGATATTTGAAAATGCTTGACTTGTTTTGTCCCACACTCACAGAACAAAGCAGAGAAATCCTCACATTTGAGAAGCTCCTGTCATCCAACAATTGAAATAGTATATACAAATAAAAGAAACATAATAGACCAATTAGCTGTAATTATTCCCCCGACAATAATCAACATTATAAAACAGTAATAAAACGGGGTGTGAACATCTTATTTTGAAATGCTTCTTCAGTCCCATCACAATTAGGCTAATAGAGATATTATAGATCAACTTTAGAAATGCTTTTTTCCCCTTTTTATTTTAAACATGGAGGCCAAAACGGAGTCCATCTGAACTCAAATCAACTTGATGGCAAACTTTTTTTTCTCCAAATGAGAGTGGACGAACGCCCCACATACCACCAAAGAGAGAGAGGGAGAGAGACACACACACAATCATAGCGACTTGAACTTACGCTTCAAGATGTTCCGACTCTCCAGCTCCTCCACCGCTGGCCTCTGGCTCAGCCTCCTGCGGAAAAACACCAGGATTACGTTCTGGACCATCTTTTCCCCCGTTGGGGTTGCTTGCTTGGCACCAAAGTCTTTTGCGGTCTCTTCGCCTTCGCCGCCACCTCCTCCTCCTCCTCCTCCTCCTCCTCTACTACTGGCACTTTGGATGTTTGAGCCGGTGCGCCGAGCGCCGAGATCCGCACATCCAAAACGCAAACACCGCGTCCCACCTCGGGTCCAAAGCGCGGCTTGTTCTATAGTAACATTTGAGGCTCCGCATCGGGGAAATAAAGGAGTCAGCGTGCGCGCCTAGTGTCACGCGACAGAGCCAGGGGGAAAAAATAGAAGAAGGGTGGGAGACCCTTAAAAAAATAAGGACCGGCTCGGTTCAGGCGAGAGGAGCGGCGGTTGTAGTCCCGGCAGTGTGGAGGATGCTGAGCGCTGTGAGTGGAAACGACTACTGCAGGCAGCACAGCCTGCCTCCTCCTCTTTTTTTCCTTTTTTTAACCACATGCACTCATGTGAAGGGGAGGGACTGAGAAGGAGATTCCCCACACGCGCGCACACACACAAACAAACCGCACCAAAGAGGAGTTGTGCAATATTGTGGTTGTAGGTCAGCTTTATCAGAAACAATAAATTGTTTAAATAAATTGTCACAGTAGTTAGCAGGTCGTTCTTTCAAATCAGAGGATCAGTGGTTCGATCCCTGCTCACGGCCCTAGTCGATGTGTCCTTGAGCAAAACACTTAACCCTGAATTGCTCCCCGTAGCTGTGTCTACGGTGTGATTGTAATTATTTTCATCACCTGTCTGTCGGTTATTATCTTCGTCTGTATGCTTAATGGCAGACAATTGATGAAAAAACTAAAGTTTCCCAGAACACAAGTTGATATCTTTCAAATTTCTTTTCCGTGTCCAAAACTCATACCAGCAAATTGTCATCGCAGCACTAACGAGGACCATGACACGTCATGGCGATGCGGTCACGGGTGAAACGAAAAACAAACGCAGACGAGGATGCTGACGTCAGCGGTTTGTATCTGTGTGGGCTGCCCACGTGTTGTACAGGATAGGGTGGGTTTGTTTGGTGGTCAGCATTCCACACCACTTGGATTTCAGGACTCCTCACATGACCTTCCTCGACCCCCGGCGACACACTCACCGATACTAAATTTGCCAAAAAGGAAAACTCTGTTACCTCACAGGAAATATAACAAAAAACAACCTTCCTTTATCCTAGGGTTATATGGACCAAACTCATCGTGATGATTTACAATCGTTTAAGTAAATATGTCATGCTAAACCCCATAGTGGTCAAAATAGACCTGAATCAGACTTGTTGTAGCTTTATCTTTTGCAGCAACTAGCTTAAAAACATATCGCCAAAGCGCAGCGACTGGCCCCCGTTGTGCAACATCGCAATGCTACAACAGCAGAGCCATATCGAGTTAAAGCTAGCTGGTAAGCTAGCCTTCTACAGCTCTTTCCTCGGTTGCCATCTGAAAATGAAAACAATAAATATATAGTGTTGATGAACTGACCTCCTGGTCAAACATGACATTATTCTGGACAACTCAACAAAGCAGGAGCTGCTGTGAAAAACCACGTAGCTGCACAAGCTAACTAGCTTCGCTGCTCTCAGTAGTTTAGCGAAACAGAGATACAATAAATTCCCCATTTAAGTCAACGGTATGTTTTTCTACTACTATTTAATTCAAATGGATGAGAGAGCAACATGTTTTTTTTTAATCACAAGCTGTGTATTTGCCCAAAAGAAAAAGAAAAAAAGAAAGAAAAAGAAAAAGTAGCTTTACAGGGCAGCCACCCACACCCAGATGTAACGTGTGTAGGAGCACTAGCCTGATTGCAAAGTGTTACTGGACGCAGAACAACCGCTCCATGAATAAACAGAGGTTGGATAAAGATAATCAGTCACGACTCGCTTGAGAAGATGGCACGAGCGCCGTAATACAATCCACTTTTCTAAATCGACAGGAGGAGAAAAAGGGGCCCGACCACGACGTGTTCACACTCCTAACTGTTGGGAGTTGGCGAAACTGTGATTCATACCAGCAGAGAAAATGAGATCAGACCAGCTCAGGAGCAGAAAGTGCTGACAGCGAAAGGGACACCACATTAACTGGGAACGCGGTGTCTTTTTCAGAGCCCCCCCACCCACCTTCCCACATCCTCAAAATTATTGGGGTGGACGGAGAGGTTTTGAGTGGGGGTTCACAGCGGGGCAAACTAGAACATCATCTTTAAATTGTCAAAAGAAGTATTTACTGCCCCCCACCCCTCCCCCCAAATGCAATTTCTCTTCCCAAACCTAGTAAGAATAGATGTGACAGGGACTTCGCCATCTACGCTTCAGAATGACTTTTCCGTGGACCGGATAATTAAGGGGAATATTTTAAGCCACAAAAACACTTTTTTTTTGTTTTATTAGATTTTCTTTGATTTTTTATATTTTGGTCCATTTTATGCATCAACACTATTTGGCCAAACCACAGATAATGCCTAGTGACCTTTTGTTATTATTATTTTGTATGTCCAATGCCAACATTAAGGTATGGTTAAGGTCAACGCGGTCCAGGTAACATCGTTACCAGGTTTGCGTGTCCATACTTGCCGAAAGATTATTTGGGGACACATCTGCACGGTATCTCCCCATTCTCCCAGGTCAACTTCCATTCGCATCAAATCGAAGGTGTCAGGTTGTAGTTTGAGTGTGCACTTGGCACCCATGTCTTCCAGGTAAATATGAGCACTCCATCAGACTCGCCGTCAGCAGGCGTTCAACGACGATGTCCAGAATAATGGAAAACATTTCATAAGCCCCGATATTTTGTCCACGGCCCTGTAAATAATCTATAATAAGCCTCATGTCCGGGTGGTAGCTTCAGCTGTAACTGGGACCACTGGGGGGGAGGAGGAAGGGGTAGGGCGGGCGGACACACACAGACACAAGCGTGCTAAATGGAGCAGAGCCGGAGTCGGATGTGTGGTCTGCAGCGGAAAACATTTCAGGTCAATACCAATTGCCTCAATTCAAAGAGCGAATCAAATTGGCTGCCGCAGCCACACTCTTACAGTCACCAAAGATGCATTAGATGTGTTTTATAACAAGACAATTTAGTTGCTGTGGATTAAGCGCAAAAAACAACCCTATCGGGCCTTTAGTCACTGCCTCCTGCGGCGATTCTGCGCTCCACAAGCACTCGCCCACTCTGTTTGGTCAAAGGGAAAAGTTCCTTGTTTGTCGGAGAGCTCCCCGGCATGTCAAAGCAATGAGCTGCCCGTAAGAGCCGGTGCCGATGGGAATGTCAGCCCGTAGAAAGTGGAGGAGAATTGGATGAGTCAGGCGCCACGGGCCGGGCGGGCGGCCTGCCTACTGCCCACTGAGGTGTGCCCTAATATCCCGCCGCCTCCTTCTTCTCAATGACAGAGCCCGAGGACAGGAGGGGAGTTGGGAGGGGGGTTGCCAGGAATAATTAAAAGGAACCCTCTTTAGTCGTAGCCTACCAGAAGCTCGACGTTTATGTAACTTGGTTGAGGACTTGGTTGTGTTTAAGTGTTGAACTGGATGTCTCCCACTGTTCACTCGCTAACATGAACATGAAAGAACGCGGCTTTGCTGGGAAAATGCTGCGTGTATGTATATGTATATATATATATATATATATATATATATATATATATATATATATATATATATATATTCTGCTGACGCTTCATGGCATCCATTGCTAAATTTCAAGTTATGAACACAAGCACAGTAAATCACCCCAAGAGCCTTTCCGAGTGCCCTTTAAAAAAAAAAACTGTGTTCAAAGGCTGGCTGTGCTATTGATGACAGATGAATGGGGGACACATTCAAAGACTCAGACATGAAACCAAGAATCAATTCTTCTGACGTTTGTCTGCGAGGCGTCGCCCTCGGGGCGCAGGTTTTTCACAGATCAAGCGGCTGACCGCGTCTGGCTCTCGAGTGTCCCGCTGGGAGCCCGGCGCGGAGGTGGCGACTTCAAATAGCGTGACCCCGCTCTAGAGTTGCGGAACACGGGCCGTGAACTTTCACCGCGGAGAATCCTCAAGTGGCTCCGCGAGCGAAAGCGCCGAGGTTTAAATTGAAGCCCGTCGATACCAAGAGCCTGTGAGGCTGCACTTCGGCACCTGGTCACTATGACGACGCCAATGTCCCGCTTTTAAAGACCCAGTGAAATGAAAAAAAATATTTGTGTTCCTTTTCTAAAATAATGTGGGCGGCTGAGCGGGATGCTCAGGCGTTAAGGACATTAAGCAAGTATGTTAACAAACCGTCTTAGCTGACCATTTTAGTGTGTTAAATGCTAAGCTAATTGGCAAAAAAAAAGACGGAGCTTGGTCAGTACTCCTTCAGCGTCTGGCACCAACGCTCATTTAGCGACAAAACCCCTCCTCCCACGGTATTGACGTAGCATGAAGAGCGAGATAATCCGCAGAGGGCGAGCGGGAGGGGAGTTTTGTCTGGGAGGCCGCTGTTAATATGCCACGTGTAAAAGTTATTATTTTCAGAAGTCACGAGTCATTGTCAGATCTATAGGTCTTGGGTTCTGGAGAAGCCAGCAGATATACAGGCTTTGACGTCCTTTTTCCGTACTTTGCTCATTGTTTACAGTCCGATTAGCAACTCGAGATCTGAGACGGAAGTTGTTTCAAAAGTAGCCAGTTCACAAGTTGATTCAAAACCATTAAAAATGAGAATGAGGTTGATGGGAAGACACATGGACAAATACAAATGTTCACAGGAGATCATCGAACGAGATTTCAATCTATCCTCTGATGAACATGTGAATGTCCAAATGTCACGGCAAACCCATCAAACAGCTGAAGAAAGGAGGGTAAAAACAACCACTTTTCATAGAGTGGGTGCTGAGGCTTTGAGACTTTTGACATTTCAATTAGAGGGTTCTTGCAGCTTGATCCCTCGGCAGAAAAAAAAAAAAACCCATTGTATAACGTTAATTACTGCATGTGGGACAGGGATGGTCTATCGCGGTGACAACATGTAATTTGACATTCATTTCATGCCATATACAGTATGTGCAGGCTGTGTCATCCGGTGCTTACGTCTCTCCGACTGCTTTATAATATCTGCCAACTCCAGTCCTGTAATTGGATGGATGCCCGCCTGTGATGCTGCTCACTATAAAAAAAAAATAAAAGAGCCACAAATAGAAACCCAGAAAAGGCACTTCCTGGGAGAAACGCTCCTCATGCGAAAGCGCAGAGACAAAAAAACAACAACACGCTGCCACCCTTATTTTAACCCACCCGAATGACTGTCGGCACACCCAGTGGGTGGACGAGGGGGAGTCGGAGGGTTTTCAACAAGTGTCTTGAACGCTGGTTTTTGTTTTTAAAAATGAGAAAGAATGGGAGAAAAAAGAAAAAGACAACAGCACCCCCACAGTGAGAAACGTCAAGTGTGTAAAATACGTTTTACACAAATGAACACTAAAACATCTACGTGCTAAAATATAACGCTTTTGACTCACTTGTAAACAGACCGAATCAGGTTCTCTGTGAGGGGGAGCTGGTGGGACCAGTTCCACAACTATCAATCACAACCACATAAGTACATATAAGAAAAGGTAAGGAATATAAATAACAGTTTAGACTTGCAGACTGCCATTTTGCGCCAGTGTCGTCATTATGGGTTTTGCTCAGCCTGATTTGGTCGGGTAAGACCAGTAGCTCTTGGTGGGTAATGTCAGAAAACATTCGACTTATGTTCATTGTCTTCATGGCTCGTCATGATCCCCTCTCTACTTGTGCTACTGCTACACTATTTGTTTTACCACTTTTGGCTTAATGACATTAAGAAGGCAACTAGCTTCAAATATAGACTAGATTTCATTTGGTTATAACAGGATGTTCATTGGGGCTGCACAATGTATCATTAAAAAAGATTTAAAAAATAACACATTGCATAACATATTGCACCCAGGGAATTTGTTTTGGTAGTTAAACAGTTGAAAACAGCAAGCGTAACAATGTTCAATAAATTAATGTTGTATATTCAACAGGTTATTTGTTGTAATTTAGCAGCATACTGAAAGCAACATCATTCTAATATATTTTTACTTATCACAAGTAATAATCAACATTACAGGATATTATCCTCATATTGATCATGTTATGACATATGTTTCCTATTATTATAACAAAAAATGTACCTAATCTGGTTATATCATAAGGGACCATAACATACCACCTCTCACGGTGTTCACCGGTTAACGGGAAAAAGTTTATTGTTGTACAAGATACATTGATTTGTGTTGTGATAGGACAAGATTAAGTAATTTGTTATTTTTCTTAACAAAAAAGAATAATTGTGTACATGAGTAAATAAAAAAAAGAAACTGGTTATAAAAAGGAACATTTCCTGGTTTTAAAAAGAACTGTTTTAAATTATAAAAATAAGCCAAGCATTTTCTTTTGTTATCAAAGGCAGCATTTTGCCTCCGTAAATTAAAAAGCTTCCCTCTTTCTCCAAGTAACCATGGGGCAGAGGACACTCGACGACTCTCTCCACTCTTCACCAGAAAAAAAACAACTGGGATCAAAATAGCAGCAGCGAGAGATTTCCTTGAGAAGTTACTTTTCTTGCCATTCGGTGGCACAGTTTGAACTGGTTGTCTGAACAGAAAATATTCCCTGCAGTTCAACAAGGTAGAGCAGCCAGCCGCCAACCGACAGCCTTGGTTGCCTTGGAAATGACCATTGTGTTGAGTACCGCTCATAGAAATATCATTTAAAAAAGGTTTTCAGAAAGGATTAAAGATTCATTCATGAAATTATCAATACAGCTCCTGGAGCTTTGACCACTGGTGGTTTCTTTCTGGCCTTTGTGGAGGACCAATTTGGCTGAAAATCTGTCTGAACCCATTTTCCACAGCATCTAGATATTCAGAGTTAGGAGTGACTCCAGATGGATAATTCACTGGCAATATGCCAGACTTAAAGACTGAGGCTGTACTCGCTACCGCCTACTACAGACCAGCAACCTCAACTCTTGAGGTAACTGCACCCGGCTCCCAGCGGGTCCGTCAGCGTGCAGCTGCCCCCACAGGCACCAGCTTGCTGTTGCGCTCATTTTCAATTCACCCATACATTTTTGGTAAAAAACGCGAAATCCACACTTAAAAATGTTTGCGCCTCAGGAATTCTCAGAATTTATTTTTTACGAAACTGGCGAATGGAAATTGTATAAAACTTCTTGATCACTGTTTTTGTGACTGTAGACTGTGCCGTTGCAGCGCTTTGCATTCTGGGAGACAGTAGGCCAGGTAGACTGATCTGATGCATACTTTCCAAATCTGGGTATTTTTTTGGCACAATGTATATTTTTGCTTTTATTTGCATACTATAGTGTTGGCAAAATCTGTACGCACTGCTAGCGTGGAATGCGGTTTTGAATTCCGCAAAGCTAATGTTGCTGTCTCGCAGTCAGCTGCTGTATGGCGAGGTATTTATAGTGGCCCTGGACGGCAGCTGTGGTTTGTCGCTCTGCCCTGCTTCACACAATTTGTGGTGTCAGCTCAAATTGGACTGTGTGCCGCAAATATCCAATTATTAACCATGGCTCATCGGACCGGGGCAAATGCTGAGTAGCTTCCTGACCAATGCTCCTGTGACTATCTGCATACTGGAGTTTTAGTATTAGTACTATTTAAATATTTAATTGCGTTGTTAACTTCCGGACGGAACTTTGACATTTAGACAAAGCTTATCTGGCCCTTCCACAAATGGAGCCACCAACCAATTATTTCTATAAAACCATGGTTTCTGTTCACACATGTGAGGTGTGTATTGGTCCATTCAAACAGCATCTTGCAGTCTTTGTCCTTTCGAGCTGGACCGCAAGATAGCGTCCGAACTATGGCAAAATGTTTCAGTGAAGACGTATAAAAATAGAGAAGCCTCAAACGGATCATTGGAGAAAATGCTTCAGCACACGAGGATCCCTCACTACTGTTTGCTAGCTGGTGACCAGGAGGCGCCTTCACGCAATACATCAATGGAGAGCGATGACTTGTTTCCCCCCTGCTATGTAGGGATGTAATTGTGATCTCTCACAGCTTCCCAGAAATCTCAGCAGTGTCATAAAGGATATATAACAATGTCCTCAACTGAGGGGTTTCGAGCTGAAGGGTGCCCGCATAAAAGTATGCAACAGTGATGGAGATGTGGCTCATCGCAGTGTCTGGCTCTCCAGAAGAGCGCCGCAGGGGAGTGGGCATGGTCCAATCAGAGCGAAGCAGGGGAGGAAATGTAATCTCTCCATCAGTGGGGGACCGGGTCAGAGGGAAAAGGCAATCTGGCCTGTGACGTACACAGCCCATTGATTATGGCTGCTACTGCAGCAGCATTTCGCCAATGCGAGCTATATTTAGAAACAGAGGGTTCCCTTCTGCTCTCCCGGGGCCGGCCCGCTGCTGCTGCAGAGTGCCGCGCTTAAGTAACGCAAATCAATGCAACATGCCACGCAGACGTGTTGCATCACGGCACAAACAAACAGAGCACAGCACAACAATGATGGTCACATGTACTGACTGTATAAACACCGGCCTTTGTTCATTTTGGGGTCTTTTGATGCCATTTGACACACGCATTTGTAACATTCTTTATTCTCTATCTAAGTGCATGGAAGAATAACAATTAAAAAAAGAGTTTTCTAAATGTGTAACTTGGTTGTGATGATTAACAAGATTATGTCACAAGGTCAAAGTCACTGTCTCTTTTTGCACCATTGTGTTGAGTGTTAGGAAGACAGTGTGTGTACATCCCAAGAACGTCACTGCAGTAAAGTGGAAACGTGCACTATAAGTGAGGCTGTGTGGAAGAATCATGACAATGGCACTTAAATCGGCAAACTCCTTCAATAATCATATTTTAACATGACAAAAGAGAGTAATGAGGTCAGTGCATCTAGCAAATGTTTCATTGTCATGTTGTTTTTTTCACCATACCACAAGACAAAAGGATAAAAGTACGAGCATATATCATTGTAACGTACGTATCGAAAGGCTTTCACTTATTAAAAGTGCTTTTGCCAAGAAGTCTGTCCAGCAGGTCCTGCAGAACCTTTTACATGTTGAAACCAGGGTCATGAAATGCCATTAAAAGTAAATCTCTGTCAGGCAGGCGTGTCTTCAATTGTCCCTCCTGGCACCCTTACAGTCGAGATGGCAGAGACGATGACAAAAGTGGGGATTTATTAATCTCATAACATGCCTTACTTTATTGGATCATAACCATAGACTGTACATAAGAAGTGGACGTGGTCACGGAGACGATACCCTTTGGTTTGTTTGTGGACTACAGTTTTCAAGTTTGGCATTTTTGGCCATCGCCATCTTGTTTGTTTTTTTGCAACCAGAAGTGACACGAGATGGCGGAGCTCAGCACAACCGAACTCTAAAGATGACAAGTCAGGCCTCCAAAATGTTACGAAATGAACTCAAGTGACACTGGGAGTGGGCGAAAGCTTTAAGACGAAAACACAGACAACAACACCTACCTGTCAATCACAAGGCAGCCTCGGCCTAAGCATACCCTGCTGGTGGACCATCATTTACTAAATGATCATGCTGTATTGAAGTATACTTGAAACTAGAGATTGAGACCATAAACTCATGTCTACAATGTTTACTGAGGTTACTGAGAAGCAGGGTAATTTTCTCATAAACGTCAACACAAGCGCCTGATCACATGTTCAAGGTGAGACCAAAACTTTTCTATGGATGCCAGTTCTTGAGCCACGACCAGTTTTAACCGACAGCTACGCCCCTTTTCTGTTCTGTGTCGTCGTCATCTCCGCCAGCAACAAACGGAAAGTAAAAGCCAAGAGTTTCTGCCTCATAAAATCATTTACTTTCCCTTCGATGTCGACTCTTCAAAAGAGTTAACTCATGTAAATGCTTCGGCATCACGTTGCCTGGCACGATTGCTGCACAGGAGTCAAGGTGAGAGAGACTGATTGTTCTGTTTGTTCCTGATGTTGCACAAACAGCTGCCCTTGCCCGGGGTAACCTCTCAGCTTTTTTGCTTTTTTCTTGCCACTGTGCGAGGGGGCTCGGAGACGCTGGCAGACGAGCAAACGGTGCCGTCACCCCCAAAGACAATGGCGGTCTGAGTCAGTTCACCACGCTGATACTTGTCGGGCTTGAAAGCAAGAGCACCTGGTAGAGCTGAGCCGGGGATGCAGACGGTAACGTCGGGCACAGGATTGGATTACGCAGTAAAAATGTCCGGTAGCTCGTTCTAGATCCTTAAGGAGGTAGCACAGAATTATGTGTAGTGACTGTTGTGAGGGCCGAGGTTGTGAGGGCCGAGATTAATGAGGTTTGTTTTTATTCACTAGAAAATAAAATTAAAAAAAACGTAGATGCCCTTGTTCGCTACTTGATTATGGACATGCCCCCCCCCCCCGATCACGTCACCCTTTTCCAGAAAGAACACAACCAGCCAGGTCTACGTTTCAACATGGACGATGAATTTAAGGCGTTACTTGCCTTGTTGTCTATACTAGCAGCTGTTGCGCAGTTAAATTCTGCACAACAGCTTCCTGTTTACACCGTCACGCGCATGCCCAGTGTACGTGAACATTTTACTTTTTTTTATTTTAAAAAAGGTACAAGGAAGATCATTTTATTCAGAGAGGAAGAGATTCCACAGCTACTGCTATTCTATTTTGGGGATTGTCAGAAATTCTCATTAAAAGTCAGTTTTTGACTGGTGTTTTATTCCGTCTGTTCTTTTTTTGGTATGTGTGAGGTTTTGATCTTTCATCTCTGTAACGTCACCCAGATAATTAGCTTGTACTTCTATCTGGTACAACTTGTGTTGTGCATTGACCCTGCGACAACAGTAAAATAAAAATATATATTTTTTTAAAACGTGTCTGTCGATCAGTTTCATTTCTTTTTTTGTTTTAAACAGGCTCAGTAACAACCTCTAAAACGATGGGCACTGTAGTTATGAGCATACTTTTTGGGGACTATGTTCAACAGCGGATTAATACCCATGTTGTGCAATAGGAGATATTGAAAAGGCAGCAGGTGTGTGGTTAAATGGAAAAAAATAAAAAAATAAAGTACAGTGTATTTGTTTTCAGGGTAATGAAGGAGGCCGCCCAGTGGAACAGTGTGGCTCACTGTTCGGCTTTAAAGAGCTTGTAACGAATGAGATACATCCGGCACTGATAGAGGGGACACGTCGATTGCTGGCTTTTCCATTGGATTTGGTTGACGAGAAGAATACATGACAGTAAATAGCGCCATACATCTCTAACTGATGTCCCCTCACTGAAGTGCCAATAAGCATAGGTGCTCTGGCCAGAGAAGTAATCGAGTCATCGAGCGAACTGCAATTGAGCAATCCATATGTCCAACAAGCTCACAACAACAGGCGCGCTGCTCTGACCTCTTTAACCAGCACTGTGTGGTGCATACGGTCCCGAACCCTGTGTTCCATCGTCACCCCCTTATGACACATAATTGATCCCTTCCCGTTTTCATTATACAAGGGTAATCAGTTTACATAAGCAGTATGTAGTGTTTGGAATGTAGCTGTGTCCCACTCTAATGCCCCCCCCCCCCCTGCCCCCCCCCCCGCAGACAGTGCTTCCAGCATCCCCTCTGGTATGTACAAAAGTCCAGTAATTAATGCTGCATAATGCCTTTTGCCATTCCGCGTCCCCCCGCTGGAATTCGTCCAACATGCACACGGAGGAGAAGCTCACATTGGCCGAGGCATGTCTTTGGAGAGGGCCTTGGTTTCAGGACGACGTCACATACACGGGACGCACGTGAAGCGACTCCAGCTATCCAGATTGACAAGCATCTGTGAAAATGCCTTGGGTGAGGACAGAGGAAAATGGAGCACATGGAGAGACGCGATGCCAGGCCCGGAAAAATAAAGCTCACGGGAAGGTTTATTTATGCCTGCCTGAATGTCACCCTGCCTTACTCATCACTCAGTTAGGTTGCAAAGTGGGGAGCAAACGGCTTGGCTTGGAAATGAATGAGGCCAAACACTCACCGTTCTGTTTCCCCCGCTCTCCTTGTGGTCAGACAGGAATGGGAAACCAACTCTCTTTCCTTTCGCGGTTCAAAGTCTTCATCCCACTAATTTGCCGCTTGATGGCACTCGGTATGTAATGAAGCCACACCCGGGACACGCCAGGAGGGGGGGGGGGGGGGGGGGGGGGGGGGGGGGGGGCGCTCCAGTCTTCAGGAGTTCATTGACTCAGTGACCTTCATGCAGCACAAATTATGGAATCATTATTTCCGATATTGATGAAGAGGCTGCTACTTTTGCAAGCAAGCAAGCAAATACTTCAGATTGTAGTTCTCCCTGGAGTTCATTGACTCAGTGACCTTCATGCAGCACAAATTATGGAATCATTATTTCCGATATTGATGAAGAGGCTGCTACTTTTGCAAGCAAGCAAATACTTCAGATTGTAGTTCAAAAACTATATTCCGTTTACATCCATACATTTTGCGTCCCTAAAGCCAATTCTCATACTTTCCTTCTGAGCCATTCTACATTAAAAAAATAGAATGCATCGTGATTTATTGCCTTCATTACAGTATCGCAACATATCACACAATATTGAATCGTAACCCCTGTGTTATGTAATGTATCGATTCTTGCCAACAAACAGCACTGGAATATTCAGATTTATAGCTTTGAAGTATAATACATGAACAAATAGGTACATTTGCATTTCAACAATGCATGTACTAAAATTCCTTGTAATTTTTCCAATTATTCATTACCATACTTATATAATGAAGGTAGTTTTTTGTGGCATAACGCAGGAATCATTAAACAATTTATAAATCAACTTTAGAGGCTCATAGGTGCAAAGTGACCAACTGCATCACCTGTACTACAGTACTGCGCTTAAGTACAGTTTTGAGTTACTTGCACTGTACCTTCTACTCAAACAGCTCTACACACAATCCTAATTTAACTTGAGCGACCCAGTGAAAATGAAACCATCTGCGATGTTATGTCACTTTCTGGAGCTGCTCCATGGCTGATGAAAGAAACTGACCATCGCTTGTTATATAATTAAATGAGTTTGATATCTTAGCGACGACTCTGACACCTCTCCAGCACCATCTGTGGCAGGAAAAATAAATCGCTTGGGTATCCACTACAAGGGCTCTTATTCCTCGTCGATAGAAGCATGCAACACTGTGAACAGTACATAAATACATCCGTGCTGAAAAATAAATAAAAGGGGGGGGGGGGATAAAATGGGGGGGTAATAACCTCCAATGTAGTTAGGGGTGAATCAGGTTTGCCCTGGTCGAGCCCCTTGATATGCTGTTATAAGCTTACAGGCTGCTGGGGGATGTTTTAGGATACACTGAACACCTCTCTCCTCTTCTCTCTCTCCTTATGGATGAATTTACATCTCTCCATTGCACCTTATTAACTCTGCTTCCTCCCCGGAGTCTTTGTGACTTCACGTCTCATAGGGTCCATTGGACCTGAGCCGGCCTCCCGCGTTGGCCCTGCTGATGCCCCGCCCCCTCCTCTCTACCTCCTTCTGTTTCATGGATTGGAGTTCCATTCATACATTGTCATATTCATGTAATGTGTTTATGTAACTTTGTAATGCTGTTCATTCTGTACACATGACATCTATTGCATCTGTCCATCCGGGGAGAGGGATCCTCCTTTGTTGCTCTCCTGAAGGTTTCTTCCCTTTTTTCCCTGTGAAAGGTTATTTTTGGGGAGTTTTTCCTGATCTGATGTGAGGTCCTGGGACAGGGATGTCGTATGTGTACAGATTGTAAAGCCCTCTGTGGCAAATTTGTAATTTGTGATATTGGGCTATACAAAATAAACTGAACTGAACTGAACAATCTCTTTTCGGGATTCCTCTCCAACTCAAGGGAAGACACCCACCTGAGGCAAACATGAAGGCACCTGATCCTGTTCCTCCAAAAAGACAGACACCTAAAAAGCTAACTAGCGTCTCCTGAAAAGCCACTAAACGCACCATGGACTCGTTTGCTCAGTTACGTTAACTAATGCTTACATACTGTAGACAAGTATCAATCTATCAATCGATTTGAACCTGTTGTATTATTTTGGGTGGGGTGGGGGGTGTTGGCCACTTGGGCGGTGCAACAAACTGTTATTTTTAGCATTCGCATACATTGGCTACACAACCAGCAGACAGAGTTAACATATTCATTAATTTGGACTTTTGATGTCAGGCCACATGGCCAACCGAAATCCAATATGGTAAATGGTAAATGGACCTGTACTTGTATATCGCTTTTCTAGTCTTCGGACCACTAAAAGCGCTTTAACACTACATGACATCATTCACACACACATTCATACACTGATGGTAGGAGCTACCATGCAAGGTGCCACCTGCCCATCAAGAGTAACTAACATTCACACACTTTCATACAATTTAGGCACAGCTACGGGGTAGCGGTTCATACACCATAACCAAATAGTACCCGACGCCTGGTACTTTCTATAATACTACTTTGGTTGAGGTGGGTACTGTCCGGGATGGAAAATTAAATAGAGAAAAGTACTGGTACCAAAAGTGAGTCAAGCTTTGCTTAGGCCCACCAGCACATCCTGCTACTGTATTATTCCCTAAAAACAAACCTGATTTGACTGTTAATCCTATTTAAGTCACCATAATACCAGCCAATGGCCTTTTACGTAACACGACAAATACGATTATGTTCTCTGTTGCATTCCTCCTCTGCCTTTCAGAAAATCCTGTTCCACACTCCAAAAAACCAGAACACTTGACCCAGAAAAGCTACGGAGAGGAACCTTTGTTGTGTCTATTAAAACAGATTAAAAGGTAACATTTTGTGCATCGAAATGTTAGTTGGAGAAGTCATTGAGGATCTAAAGATGGCATGATGATTGTGAGTGACAGAGGATGATAATGGATACAATGCATTGATTTGTTCCCATTTTCTTATTCTCATATTACTTATCATCGTTGTGGCGGGTTACTGTACTGTGATTAGGTGTGCTAATACCAGGCGCCAACCTCCATTTTTTCAGAGTGAAGCTGATGCGAACGAGTCTTAAAACGTGCATTCTCTCTACTGACCAGCAGGGGTCCTCTGGTTGTAAAAAAAAAAAGTCTGATTGTATAGAAGTCTATGGGAAAATGACTCATTTTCATTTTATTTGAGTTTATGGTCTCAATTTCTACGCAGCACTGAGCAGCGCATCGTTTTGAGCTGAACTTTGTTGCTGTACTTGGCACTTTCCAAGACAGTTGTGACTGGTTTAAACAAATATACCAGAATGATAATGTGTGGAGCCTGCCCTTTCTCTTGTGCTGACACGGCACTGTGGAAAAAACAGGTTTTGCTATTTGAGACGAGGTAAGGACCAACCAAAGTGAGAGAATTGTTTTTGGGACCATTGTGCGCCGTGTATAGAGACCAAAACAAAAAACAGTGGTGCGTTTAAGGAAAGACCGTTTGTTAGGGGATGGCGAAAAAGTATAGACAACAGGGATGCTGAGTGATGAAGGGACATAGATGGGGCGGAGGAGGGGGGGAAGGTTGGGGTGGGAACTAATAACCGATATGGGTCCACACACAGAGGGACTCACTTAGCCAGCTTCGTCTCTATCTGCTGCCGGATTTCCTGCCGCTCCTGGTCGCTGCGCACAGGGAAGATGTTGCGGTCCTCCAGGTCCCGCTTGCTGGGCCGGTTCCGAAGCTTCACAGTCAGCAGCTCCTTCCGCATCCTGCGCGGGAGGGTGCCTGTCGCGGTGGAGCACAAGTTAAGGTCAGCGGCGCCACAGTGGTTCTGCCAGTCACCACATGGCATGCTTTTGGGCTTTTTCTCATAAGACATAACACCTCATCCATGAAATACCTGCATGCATACTTGTTTCAATAAGAATATGCACATAGTGTTATCAGTGTGATACAAGGGCTTCAATATATATATATATATATATATATATATATATATATATATATATATATATATATATATATATATATATATATATATATATATATATATATATACACACACACACATACACAAATACATTTAAAAAACTCAAACTATTTAGAGGAGCCACCTTTGACAAAGGTCACAGCCTTGAGTCTGCGTGAATGGGTTGCAATTTAGTTAGTTTTGTAGCATAACTGATAAATAAAGAGTACATGTTTTTTTATTATCTGACCTTAAATCTTGTCAATTTATAATTCATTGTAATATACAGTATATATATATATATTTTTTTTCATCACACATTTGCATTCCTGTCCCTGTAGCCATCAGATATTTGCATCGCACTCCTGCCGGAGGCGTGCATGTCTGTGGCCTCCATCATAACTCCACGGCTCATATTTTCATTCCCTCCGGGGTCACAGACAAGTTAAACCGCAGGCGGCTGTGCACCACTGACCCACATGGATGCCCCGAGAATTAAGCCACCGGAGCAGATGTTGAAGGCCCGCCGAAACGCAACGCCCTCGCTGTAAACAAACATCGGCGGAGATTACGCCGCCTCGTTACCCGACTCATATAGAAAGCTGCAGACGACGGCAAAGCGCGTTACCGCTTACTGCATACCAGACTCACCGGAGATGACAGAGTCGTTCCAGCTGTCCTGGTCGTTCAGGTACTCGTCCAGGCGCCAGTTCTCCTTGTTCTCATCGGACTCCTTCTTGCTCCCCGACTCCCCGGCGGGCTCCCTTTCTGTGCTGGATGTGCGGGAGAGACGGCCGTCCAGCCGGCGCTTCAGAGAGGAGCGCGCCTCCTTTGTCTGAAAACTGAGCTCACAACAGCACACAAGACAAGTCTGTCAATTACAACTTCATCATAGCACGGACTCTGGGAATTCTCAACTGTGATTGGCCAGGTTCATACGGAACCAGAACATTATTCATATGTAGTCATTTAAATTTCATAGAATAATATTGCCAGGGAGTAAAATGTTACCCCGGACCCCAGTAGGAGGACTGTGCCTGTCAGTGCACTACAGGTCTTGGGGTTGGATTATAGTTTTCTTCAAACAAAGACCTTAAATATTTATTCTCACAGGGAAAATATCCTATTATTTATTAATGATTCGTTTTTCATTTTATAATTTTAAAAAAAGTCTCATATATTGTAGATCTTCCACCTATGGAATAGAAACTATACTAACAAAAGGCAACTCAATATTTCCAGTGCATGTGTGAGGTCTGACCTGTCCTGTCTGTGTTTGGTGGCCAGGGCGCGGTGCAGTTCCTCAATGATGCAGCTGGGGGGCAGCTGCGAGTGCAGTGACCCGAGGTGCGGGGACCCGGCGGGTGTGAGGATCCTGCCTCTCAACAGGGAGCCGTGGGGGTCTTTGGGAAGAGTGAAGTTCCTGGGTAAGGTGGCTGGAGACTTCTTAACTGGAACTGATGGAGCATCTGGGAAGGAAAGCCATCAGTGTGAGATCACTGCTGCAAAACCAGCAGGGCCTTTGCATCGTGGTCCTCGCGAGGAACTCACAGTCTAGGCTGCCGTGTCTTGGGAGCAGTTTGACCGGCACTTTGGGTGGAGGAGAAGCAACGGCCCGTCGGGGCGGGGTCGCCACTGCTGCCGTCGCCACTGCTGCCGTCGCCACTTCCTGCTTCCCTTCAGCGGCCTCCACCTTCCCCGTCGGCAGCTCGTCACTGCGGTCGCTCAGCAAGACGCTCTCGTCTTCTCCGTCTTCACTCTGACCGGAACCTCCGGGCGACTTCGAATCCTCAGTCACATCTTGCACTGAAACGAGACCATCAGCAATGGTGATGCAAAGGTTTGGCTTGTTCAGGAGGTCTCTGTCTCCACCTAGTGGACAGTGAGGACACATGGCGTTTCATTCAAACCAACAGTTTGAGTTGAATCAATCATTTTATCGTCTTAAATCATGAGCAGGAGCCAAAATAAATCAAATCAAAACTTAAGAAAAACGGAACACTTTTTATGTTAACAAGGGAAAATCCAAGGATTTACTCGTGAATTGCCGGAGAAATAAAAGCATGGAGGATTCCCTCTATATCTTAAATATAAAGTATCGATTTAAGTGACTTAGTAACTACGTAACTGTGCACCACCAATATATGTCTGTTGTTGGACAAACCAATTTTGTTGCTTGACTTGAGATTATTATTTTACTTATTTTAATAATTTTCCTTTTGTTTTGTTTTTAAAACAGTTCCATTGATTGCATTTTCGTGGGTACAACCAACAGATGTACATACAACTGAAAAGTTGTAAAAATTACAAAATGTTACATATGATCAATGAGGAAATCTAAATTGACCTTCTTCCCACCTCTCATTAAGCATTTTTTATTTATTTAAAATTGTGACTAGGATGCAAACGGTGCTGGGCAGTTCGTGTACAGTGGGTTTATCTTTTCGTTAAAAACTGACCTGGAAACGGAAGGGAACCGAGTCTGTTACCCGTTGTTATACTGTATATAAATATTGATTAGAGCAGCTTTAAGTTCCCTTGTTTTACCCATTTGTAATGCAAGTATGTGGAACTGCCTAATGCAGTTTTAATCTTCGAGGCCTTTAAAAACTGGGAGTGTGACAAACAACCCTACTCTACCTGTTGACACCTCGAAATCGCTGCCCAGGTCTTCGCTGGCGCTGGCCAGAGGCGCCGCGGGCTCCTCGTCTGCGTCCTCGGCGTCGGACTGAGTCGGGGTGTCTGGATCCTCAACGTTGCCCCCGCAGGCCAGATCCAACTCTGCATACAGTGCACAGCAGGAGAAGACAGGAATAAGCCCACGCGGCTGGGCATCATGTGGCCGAACAAGTGAACTGTGATCAGCCCGGAGTCACATTATGTGTGCGTGTGCGTGTGTGTGCGTGTGTGTGTGTCTGTCGCATTCTGCACCTGTCTCTGTCTCCCCGGGGTTCCTCCTGACGAGGTCATCTCTCTTCTGTCGCGCAGCTGCCTTCTTCTCCGCGGCTAAACAACACAAACATTTTAATGGAAAATAAATAAATGCAAACACGTGAAGCATGTGACGTGTGCACAAGCATTACAGCGTCTCTCCCTCGCTCACTCACTCGCAGGGGGCTTCAGCTTCTCGTTTTTCTTTTTCCGCCATTTCCAGGGCTTAAAGATGCGCCCCAGGCTGGCCAGCTTGCTGTTGCGGCGGACAGGAGGCGTTCGGACCCCCGAGACCAGGCAACCCGAGTGTAGCGCCCTCTGCTGGTCCATCACATCTGCAACACAAAGCAAACCGTATTAGAATCAAGGGTTAGCAACGAAATCCATCCTGTGGGGGCGGACGTCAACGCATCGCGGTGAGGATTGAAGGAATTCCTCAACTCACCTCGAAACACAATCAGCTGAACGCAACCGCCGCCGCCGCCGCTGTCATGTTAGAGCAGCAGTTGGCTGTAAACGCCCTAATTTCTGAGGTGCAGCGAGCAGCGGGGAGGAAGACAGAGAATTGCATTGTTCACGAGTGACTCACATGGTTTTGGGACAATCAGACCTTCCCTGCCCCCCCCCCCACCGAAGCACGCACAGACAATAGGAGGCTTTTAAAAAGAGAGACACGCGGGGAATGAATACAACTCAGCTTCTGTACAACGACCTTTTCTAAGGTCAATGCAGACATCTGCAACAGTATTCCTGGCTGATCTTGGTGGAGCAGGCGGGAAGCTACGGCGCTGCGTCTCCATGCCCCGATTGTTTACTTGTGCTGTGTTTTTGTTTTGTGTGTCTTTTTTTTTCTGGCAAGAATTCATGCCAGCATTTTTAAAAAGGCCTATTCTTCAGGGGGCGCATGCACATTGTAGTTAATTAAAAAGGGCCAGTGTGTGATTTGGCGGCATCTAGTGATAGAGGTTGGCGTGCCAACCGTGCAGGAGAACGTGAATGGCTCTATCTGGAGCCAGCGTTTGGTTTGTCCACTCTGGGCTGCCGTAGGAACGCAGCGGCGTGCTCGGTCATCACTTATTTGGTCTCAAAAGTCAAACATAACCTGTTGGCTATCAACGAGAAGCTGGAATCTGGGAATGTTTGGCATTGTTGCTCGAAAAAAAAAACAGATTCAAAGCGATCGATTAACACCGACCGGCTTAACGTTGACTCGACTGACAGCCGCAGAGGCTTTGGGTTTCTCTTCACGGACGAAGACTGCCAATCTGTGTTGGCGCCTCTTAGCTGGTACCTTGGAGGTTCACCAAGCGCTCTCAGGTCTGCAGCCCGAGCTGTAGAGGAGCGATCACAATGACGGACAGATAGAGAAGCACATAGGCTGACTTAGCTTGGCTTCTGCATCGAGTGGCGGAGAGAAACGGGGGGGGGGGGGGTTGGAGAGATGGAGAGAGAGCGGTTCTTGGAGAAAGGACAGAAATAGGCACTCCCTCACAATCTGGCTCCGACAACAAGACACCTCGGGGGAGCCTACAGTCGAGCAGTGGGCCGCAAAATCCACTAACACCAACATTTTACTGCGTCTAAATCCACATCATCTGCTAATATCCCTCCAGGAACCTAGTTCTAAACAAACACACACACACACACACACACAAACACACACACTCACACACTCCAGGTGAGGGACGGGATATTTGGCCGTGGGATTTGTTTGGTGGAAGGCGGCCAAGCTGTCATGGAAAAGCGCAACACCTTCGCGGTGTGAATATTATAAAGCAATGTCCAAAAACATCGATATAAACATTAGCCGGTTCCAAGGACGATGCAGGGATCAGCCGTCGGAATGCAAACGTTCCAAGTAGGCACTATGTTCAGGTGGACTTCCAGCCCAGACACATGCCATCATGCAAGTCATTCGCTTTTCCGACATCGAAAAAAGTCCCAAGAAACGGGGGAGGGGCCGTAACTTTTCTATATTAATTCATCTGCCAACTGTTTGCCCAAATTGACTGTTCATTGTTCAACCAATAAAATAGCCGTAATATTTTCCTGAACAACAGACCAACAATCTAAAACCCAAAGAGACTTAATTTACTTACACATAATCCTCACACTGTAGAAGCCAACAACTGATTTATTTGTTGTTGTTGCATTAATATTTGAACTTTGCTGTTCATGGAAACCAACAAAGTTCCAGCTGTGTAATCCAGCTCCAGAAGCTGCACCTTCATCATCATCATCATCATCACCATCACCATCACTCAGTTGAGGAGAACATTTGGCCAATCATTCCTGATCCAGGACCAGCAGCTCGTTGGCACCGCTCAACTGTCGACAATGGGGAAGAAGAAGCAAGTCAGTCACCCCAAGTTGCATGTTGCCCGCCTCGGATGCTGAATCCAGGTCAAGTTTGTGATAGCTGTGGCAGCACAACCCCAGGGTCAGGCTGCTGTTGCCACGGTAACCACGCCGGATGCTCCGGAGAAAGCCCCCCTTCCCCCTCCCCCTTGGAGGCAGAGAATCACCATGGCATGAGGAATAGGGAGTTGCTGGGTGGATAGGAGAGAGAGAGAGAAGCTGCAGCCAATCACGGCCCGGCATGCAGCATCCATAATGTAAGTCAGGGGGAGCCACCGGATTTTTGTTTTTTCGCAATTTGTGTTGAAATATTTATTCCGTTTTCTTGGGGGGGTTTGAGCAAACGTTGGTGTGTCTTTGCTGCAAACGCCGGAGAGAAAAAATAATAATAAAATCACCTTTTCACCACAGTGCGTGGAAAACGTCACAGCATTCTCATCTCTCACATTTCTTACAACTTGTGTTTTTGTAATAAAACACTTTATATCACTAAGGGGTGGGGTCACGTGTTAAGGAAAACACATACTGTATCAATGATACAAGTTCTCACAGTGATGTCGCCACTTAAACAATAAAAAAAAAAGTATTCTTCACTCTAAACTCTCTGCGGAAGTGACTGAGGATGAATATTACGCTGATACCACAAAAAAACTACAAGTCCCAACCGGCACTCTACGCATACCGTTGTTGCGTTTAGGGTGAATACGTGGGACGCTTCGCCGCAAATGGACTCTAAATTAGTGTAATATTGAGTAAGTAGCACATACATACATATCATATGACTCGCAGCTTCCCGGTGCTCCTCCAGCTCTCCGTATTCACATCATACTGTCCCCGTGAAACGGCCGCCGGGCTCAGACCGACCGGAGGCTCGGACACTTTCGGAGAAAGAAAAAACGTGACGGTACTTAATAATACAAATAAAAAAATTTTAAAAAGTGGTATAATACTAGTTTAACAGGCGAAGGGAGCGGTCCGAGTCAGTGGAAACCAAGTGTGAGACACCGGTTTACATCTGCGGCAAGCCGCTCGTGTTGATGTGCCATGTGGACCCCGCCCCTCTGAGGACGGGAGGAAAAAACTGGCACACTCTCATCAGCCCCCTCCCCCCTCACTGCCCAAAACATACTGTTACAGTATAGCCTACAGTAGGGTTACCAAATACGCAAATACACACAAAAGGATTAACGGCAGATACAGTGGATTAAAAAAGACGGCTTGAATAAAATACAATAAAAAAGGAGAGTTATTTCTGAAGTTGTTTTTATGCGGTTGTTGGAACCGTTGAATTGTACCGCATACACAGGTAGGTGTGTGTGTGTGTGTTGGGGAGAAGGAGTGTTAGTAGACTGCCCTCAGTGCAGGGACAGGGGCGTATGTAGCAGTTGACTCGGTCTGAGGCTAAACAGACTATTCAGATGGCCCAGCGTCTGGAACGCGAGAACTACTTGACTGACAAAAATTGAATTTGTAATAATTGTGTTGGACATCGTCAGTTGGCAATCAAAACTGTCTGAACGGCATAAATGATGACACCATCGGTGCACCAATAAACTGGCATGTACGGCACGTTGAGTATCAACTATGGCATCTGCAGAATCTCTGGAAGAGGCCTCGATTCAAACTCTCTAACGAACTTAACCCGCTCATCAAAACAGGGGAGCAGACATAGCAGAAGTAGCTGGAGAGCATTTTTATCGTCGACAGCACGCATAGGCCTCGAGTGCGGCTGCATTCTTTCTCTGTACGCCGTCTGGCGTGTCAGAGAATAATGCAGCACGCATCACATAGAGTATTGACGTCCTGCATCCTTCAGCTACCATCTACTCTATATGAGCACATGTGAATGGATTCTTTCCAATATGAGTATGGGACAATCTACTGGGTTCTAGATAATGAATAAATGATGTCCGATATGTGGATGGATGAACAATTTGACATAGACCATGCAGCTTCTATGTCCTATTTAGGCACTTGTTCACGATACCTTCCAACGAACAAGCTTTCTGGAAACTGAAGCTTTTGCAACATATGGGTTTGTAAATAAGCATGACCGACAGATACGTTGTTGTGGTCAGTATACGCATATTGCAAATATAGCTGCAGCAGCGTATGTTATAAAGTTTGTCCAGCAGAGAGCAATTACACGTTTATTTTACTTTGAAACGTTCCACTTGGTACACATCCCTAGTCATAATTCTCTCCTAAGTGATTCAACGTTACTTCCAAAGTAGAGGACCGACTGCCGGACGAATTGATATTGGCATCCATAAAACCATTCTGCTAAATTGCCTGAATACATCTCAGCAAGTTAACATAAAAAATATATATATACCAGATCAGAAAATGATAACACAGGTAACAGATAACCACAAGTGATAACAGAAGACTCTATTAGTGTTGTTTTTCATTTTCAATATAGGTCTTTAATTTAATTGCATTCACTTCGTTGATGCGGGAGACTTACTGTTAATTATTCAGATGGTCTGTAAAACAAAGCCGTTGTGATTCCAGGTCGATTTTCTAGAGGCACACTCATACGCAAAGCAGGAAGGTCTGCGCTACATCATAGAGGATGGAAGTCAACGGGCTGGATTTCTCCTCAGGGACACGCGAACAGTAAGCAAAGAATGTAAACAGTGGTGTAGGCTATACTCACTGAATCTCATTAAATATTGACAAGCCTTCCTCTAATACGGCCAAGGGTTTAATAAAAGAAATCATAATTTAAAAAAACTGACATATGCAGTTGCCAAGTTGCCATTGGCAACTATTTTGAGAATTGGCCTTAGATTGACATCAGTGCCCATTTGGAAACCAGGCATTTGCTTCGCGTGAGTTTTACACACACGCGCACACACACACACACACACGCACACACACACACACACACACACACACACACACACTAAATATACTGGCGAGTGTTTATGGAGTGAGTATCTTAAAAGTGCATCGTACTAGAATGATATAATGCCTGAATCGCCTCCGGACCACGACTTATATAATATAATAACGAATGAATATGAAAGGACCGCTCAAACAACGTGAGGTGGCACTGTGCGTGTCTCTGCCTTGTTGCGGCCTTTTCCATCTCTTGAATGAACTGCAGCTGTTCATCTGTGGCTCAAACGCAGGCAAAAATATATTTGTCAACGTCGAAAATTGAAAACGTGTGGCTTGGCGGCGATTTGATTAATCTGTTTATCGCTATGGTTTATGAAATGTTGATTAAAAAAAAAAAATTTGCCCGATACAATTCTGCAGAGGACTGGGTGACGTCTTCAGGTTGCTTGTTTTGTCAGAACCAAAACTGTATAAAACCCAAAGATATTCAGTTTGAGATTCTCCAGTCTCATATGTCGATTGACTATAATTTATGGGTTAGTTGATTTATGGGTTACTCGTTCCAAAAAGTAGCACGCTTTGGCTCAGGGAACGAAGCCTGAGACAGCTCCGCTGTTAACAGCAATCAAGGCTGGTTAGAGGTAAAACTAGCAGATAAGCAATCTATTTGTCAACTGTTTGTTTAACGCTCTATAATGGCATGTAATCCGTGGGGTTAGCACATCAGAACAGCAGATCGGCGCTGATTAGCAGCTTTAACTTTTACTTTTTAGGGCTTCACATCGAGCAACCGGCTCCAGCAGGTTCCCGCGGCTGCTGCCTCCAACCCCTCCTCCTCTTCCTTTCTTTTACACTGCTGACTGAGAGATTTTGAGTCCGTCAGCGATCAGGCTCTCTGTTCCTACTCTGGGCTTAGGCATTTGCTTTAATTACATCGGCCACGGAGAGCAACATATCTCCTTTTGTGCTAAAGCTCTCGCTAGGCTGTTTCTATTCCCCATCTCCGTGGGATGCAGTGGAGATTGAAAAACAAATAACTGAAAATAACCCTAAGCTGGGGTGTTCTAGATCCTTTTATTCTTGCTTTTCCAGGGCATCCAACTAATAATATCACATCTCTGTTTCCATTCGCCTGGCCATGCCTAACCCCTTGCTGTGTGGGATGAGGATGTCCAAAGGATCAGCTGGATGCTCTGGGGTGTTCTCGTGTGCAGCATATTGCTTTTTACTCGTATCTGAAAGGAATTAGGTCAGCACATGAAACATTCATAAAAGATACATTATGTGTAAATGGCTGACAGCTTAAGTCAAGTAGCTACCCCCCCCAAACATGCCGAGCCCATGGTGTCGCTGGGTAGATCTCTGCCTCGGCTACACCCTGAGGAAATACAACAAACATGTGGCACGCAGAGCGACCCCCATTTGAATCTGTAAAGGCGGTGTTGCTCAAGTACAAGTCATGGACGTACAGAGCACAATAGAGCCTAAAAGGTCTGTTGGGAGAGAATATACTGTAAATTGCCTGTGGATTACATGCAGAGCCGTAATCACTAGCCACAAGCCATTTATCTGTACGGCCACGGCTTCACCGCCACTTTTTTTATTCGGCCTGCTCTGCGGAGATTGTTTGGTTGTTGGGGGAGGGGAGGCGGTGTGTGTTTGTTTGTGTGTAGCAGGGATAGGTTGTAGTACAGTTCCCTATTGCTGTGTGTGCTGTCGCGCAATCAATCAAGGAATTTCAGACAATTTACTTCCTAAAATAAAAAAAAAAATGATAATAGCAACTCATTTTGCGGACGTTTTGGTACTTGTCAAGCAGCAACCTTCGGTGCTCAATCCCCCCCATGTTAAAATATCCAACTTTACAGCAGAAATAAACATGTTTACAGCCCGTCACAAAAAACAAGTATCTATGGCTAATATTCCAGCTCTTGACAACCGTACAGGGGGTGAATTCTTATATAACCTAGTTGTTTAAATGATATTAAAGTTTCACAAAATTAAGGGTGTGGCCACTTTCAGTTAGCTGCGAGCTGTCTGCTCTGCTGCATCGCCCGGGCCTGCCTCAGCTCTACCGATGATCCACCTTCGCGCCCATTTATTACCTACTACTGAGTGAACGGCCGTAGCCAGGTTTAAGTACAATTTACCTATTACGTCTTTGGTATAAGAGCAGCATAACGTGAGCGTAGCGAGTGTGTGGTTGAGTGCCAGAGAGAGCGACATTGGCAGTTTGTGTGCTCAAACCAGGCGGCAGCCAGCAGGGGACAAAAATGAGTCTGATAGGAGTCTGAGAAAATGACTCGTCTTCTCACTCTGTAAACATTGTACAGAAGTCTATGGTCTCAATCTCTAGTTTAAAGTCTTCTTCAATACAGTATGATGTTCATTTAGCAAAGTATCTTCCAATTTAGACACAAATAGACCATAACGCGGGGTATGCTTTCAAGCTGTGATTGACAAGTTGATGCCGCTACCAGAGCCGTACTTGGTGACTCTTTATCACTCCTCCACATTCCAAAAAAGGTCAGTTCTTTTCACTGGTTGCAAAAAAAAAAAAGTAGGCGACGACCAAAATGCTGACCAGTGGGTGACATCACGACGACTACGTCCACTTTTTATGTACAGTCTATGTCTGTAAAGAGCAAATCAGCCGTAGGCGATCGAAGCAGAGACAAAGACGGATAGTGAGTTTACTGTGATTTTATGGAACAGAGAAGCAGGACGCTTAACTGGCGACATCACTGCTGGGTGACCTCAGTATTTCAGAAATTCTTGCCACTGCCCTGCATCTGCATATGTCCTATCATCACATTGGTGGAGGGTGATGTCATGTTTTGTGCTGCCTCGGTGCTGCACCCCGGGGCTCTGTGGTACCCGGGGACATCTCAGCAGAGTGCATAATGGCATGAGAGATGAGTTGGCACAAAGAAAACGAGGCGCTTGTGAACCAGCCACTGTACTACTGAGTCTGGGCTAGCTAATAAAAAAAAAAAGAATCAATGCTGCACCAAAGACTCAAGGGTAAAACTCACTGATGGAACAGCCCATTACCGTCTCAGCAAAGGGCGACTGTGGGTCAGTGGTTAGCAGGTCCGTCTTTCAATCAGGGGGTTGGCGGTTTCAATCCCCGCCCTAGGCGATGTGTCCTTGAGCAAGACACTTAACCCTGTAGCTGTGTCTACGGTGTATGAATGTAGCATGATTGTAAGTTGCTTTGGATAAAAGCGTCAGCTAAATGAAATATAATGTAATGTAATAAAGCAAAGTCCCATCTATGGTCCTCGATGAGTCACTTTCACTTCTGCAATGCTCTGCAATAATTATCACCGTGCCGTCTGTACTAAGTCCTACATCACTGCTTACAGATTTCCTACTTTTGAAATGAGATGAGATGATAACAACAACAAAAAACTCTTGAGGATTTGCATCAGCTCTAAAAATACCCGGAGAGGGAGCATGAAGTTGAACAAATACATTTTATTGAATTTGAAAGTTACTATTCATTCAAAGCACTGAGGTCCAATTCAAAATAATCTTAAACCTTGCATCAAAATGCTGAGTCAGTGTCTGTGTCCATTCTCGCTCTGTATGTAGCACGACCTTGGACGAAGCGTTTTTGTCCCAATTCTGCGCGAGAGGTCCGGTGACTGCGGTGCTGGACTTGTGATAGCTTACCCCATTGATGCAACATTTATCTATCTGCCAAGCAGAGCCCTCTTGTGGCAGTTTCACCTACTGTTTCACTTTCAACCGCTCTTGATCCTAATTAGCAGCTTTTTTTAGACCTCTCCTGCTCAGCCCAGCGTTGAGGACGGCCGTCAACAATTCTCCAGTCTCATCTGATACTCAACGATGAATCCTACCGACTTATAGGTGCTCTCCAGACCTTTACTCTTGCGCCACCACGAGGTTCACATTTGTATGAAATGACTTGGTACAGACATTCCTGTCCGTCTGCCTGTCTGTATGACGATGCATTGGAACGACTTTGGTGCTCCTCTTGACTTTTCACTCAAATGGACAAATTTGGTCAAAGAAAAAGTCCTCCGTTTTGTCTCCATTGCCCTCCTCAAAGACGCGAGCCGCAACTTCAGACGACCGCTCCGTAGTACTGATAACACCGCTGGACAAACCGCTCCATTAACAGCTTGCTTCCTCCGCATGCCGGTCGTAGTACAATTATAAAATGCTCAATTTTAACTACACAACAGCTGCTGGTATGGACAACAAGATCTGCATCGCTTGTAATCCTTTATCCATGTTGAATTAACCTCTAATCAAGGCTGTTGTCATTTGTTTGTTTTCTGGCGAAGGAGGACACGTCATGACTGCTAAGACATGTATGCATGCATGCATGCATGTCTATATGTATGTATGTATATATACACCCCAAGCTTTTCATTACAAGCAGAAATAAGATAATGAGATATTGATTGGGGCAGCTTTAAGTTCAGTTCAAAGTGGGGTTCAAGATGATACTTTGCATGCAAGATCCATCCATCCATCCATCCATTTTCAATACCGCTTATCCTCATTAGGGTCGCGGGGGCGCTGGAGCCTATCCCAGCTGACATAAGATATTGATTACAAATACGAGTTCTCCGAAAGCCAACGCCATTACTTGCGAATGTATTGTACAGGTTATTATTTCATATTGCCTGATGAATTAAAACTCATGTGGATTACGCTTCATTCCCAAAAAAAAAGAAAACTCTGGTCCTCACTGCCAGCAGAATAAGGAAGTTGCTCTGCCAAGTTCTGTTTAAAGGCGCGTTAAGTGTCCCCCGCCGTCTCCCCTGGTGAGAGAAATTAATATCCAGTTTTGCCAACTGCCAGCCAACATTTGAATGCAGCCCGAGTTCCACCTTTGGGCGAAACCGTGTTGGTTAGTGATGTATCCTGTGTGTGCTGAACAAGGCGGCTGCTCGTCACTGGCTTCCAATGACACTCCAGAAGTCCACATGAAGAGATTTTTGATCCAGAGGGGGTGTTTCAAAACAGCAATGAACGATACATCACAGGGCAATCCTGCAAAGCAAAGGATGGCTCACACACACGCATTCAGTTACGTAACCATAACAACCACAGCAACGTGACAAGCACTGGATGCGGAAACCGAGGCAACAACAACCGGCGGCGGCAAGAGAACTGGAAGATCCTGTGGCCCTATCGTGTCTAAAGATAGCCGGCCCTTGTCAAACAGACTGTAACATCACACACACAAGTGGAAGTGATCATGTGAGTGTGTTGCTACAATGTGAAGCCAAGGCTTCTGTCTCACACCCTGAACCACACACATATACATATACTGTATATGTATCGAACCACCGTTCAATACCTTTCCAAAAACAGTAAATCTCCCGCCTGTGCTGCTCGGTAGCTGTGCCACAGCGATTCCTAAGGGATGGGGGTGGACTTGAGACACGATTCAGTCTAAGTGGCATTTTGCTTTGAATGCTGCTGTACATCACTGGGATGTATTGAGAGGGGGGGGGGGGGGGAAGGAGAAAAGATCAGTGAGCACAGCGGAAAAACACCATGTCGGCCATGTCGGCTCACAGCGCAGTTGGAGAGCTGCCTTCTGCCATTTGGAATCGCCATGGAAACAACCGAACACACAGCCAGCACTCTGATCAGCTTCAACTCAAACGTACTGCGGCCCAATGCGTGATGGCAAGTTGTGCATCCCATCTTTCCATGCTGCTGCTGCAAAAGAGATGGAATCCCCAAAAAACTGGACCATAAAACACACGAGGAGGCCATTCACTTTTAATGCGCAAGTTTTCATTTCCCAACAGTTGCTTTTGATTGGGGCTGTCACTCGCAGCTTAATGATATGGAGAGGAATGAACTTGGCAGTGGGTGACATCAGGGTTATGTAGCCACCGCGGCCAGTTAGGGTCCGCAGGGGACCAAACATCTGAAAATGTATGCACGCTATTAATTACGTCAAATGAACGCGGACTGGTGTGACACCAGTTGGATGCAATGTCATGATACTGCGTGACACAAACCCCCTGAGGTTCGTTGACATTATTATTACACATCGGGCCTAACAGCTCAGCAGCAGTGAGTAGACAATATGCAACGTTAGGGGACGGTAAGTGACGCACGTTTACAACACACGTCCTACCGTTGTTGCATACGAATTCAGAGGGATGGGATCGGCGACACCCCCTCCTCTCCCCACACACACACACACACACACACACACCTCGTTTGAGGTGTTTCTCCATCCAGCCACCACCTGCCAAAAGGCACAATACTAATGAGAAGATGACATCTGTCAACCCCCCCCCCCCCCCCCCCCCCCCCTTCTTACCTGCTCTGTGCGCTTCACCCAACCGGACCTCGGGTATGCTGCTCGGGTCACTCTGAGATCTCCCCCGCTGCAACACGCGATCTCCGTCCAGCCCGTCCGGCGATGCCATGGGGAATAGAAAAGCAACACAAAACAAAATACACGAGAACGAGGGGCGTGATCAACGGTGCTGGCCAAGGTCACCGGCATCAAGTGGTGGAGCAGATTTCTTAACGTGGCCGGACTGCGGCTGCAGCTGCAGCTCCTGGTCCCCGACGCGCAGCAGTGCAGGGGAAATCCATTACGCGCGCAGCATCACGCCTCCTTCAAGTGCTGCTCGTAAACCCCAACTATCAAACTCGACCTGACGTTTTTGTTTGGTTTGCACACAAAAAACTAAATTGCCCCGATATTGCAGGATAGCTTCGTCACAACAAACCCACTTTCCAAAAGTTGTTATTCGCACAGCCCACTTTCTCATTTAGATACATTACAGTGATGCCGACAGGGCGACAGAGAAGTGTAACAGGGAATCTACAAGTCGCTGATTTGTCAGGAGCTATGAGCCTGAATCCAGAACTAAAATCGTAAGTGCTCCGTCCACAGCAACCTCCACCCCCACAATGGCTGACGCTGCAGCTTCAATACCTACATATATGCAACAACAATAAATGTAAGGGCTAAAGTAATCTGTTGTTCACCGGACTGCATCGCTCGTGTTTCTGGGCGCACCGTTTTAGGGGCAATTATTGCGCTTTGATACGTAACATTTCTTACAGCTCATGAAGGCAGCTTTGGATTCACGTCAGCCGGGTCTTGATAGAAAATTAGGTATAAACAATGTTTAAATGGCAGTTTCCCCACTGAACTGAATCGTCTGTATTTCTTTTAATAAAGCAACCACAGTGAGTGAAAGGGTTCCCACTTAGCCTAGTTAAGGCACCCTGTTGTTACTCAATTACTGAAGTGGATGCAATTGAATATTGCAGGCGTAATATCAGTCAATAGCACTTCTACCGAAGTGCGATGAACTTACCTCGGTATGTCCCTGCCGCGTTGCCGTACTGGAGCAGCGGTAGCATTGGCTGGATTTAAGTGGCGAGGCTCTGTTGCTGGCTTCTCTATTGCGTGTGTCTTTACACGCAAGGGGCAACCTCAGGTTTTCTGACGCCAATGCGGAAGTGGCTAAAATGACCAGCAGGGGGCGACTCCTCAGGTTGCAAAAATAAATCCGATCTATGAGAATGCGTCATGTTACAATTATCTTCAAACCAAACGTAGACAAAATAAATAACATATAGGCTACAAATGGTTATGGTGTCAATATAGTTTCTGATTTTTTAATTATTGGCTCTGTCTGAAAATAGATTTTCATGTACCATGCATACACCATCTAATACAGGGTTACATTTAAACATCAACATTCACATCAATCATAACACCTGATTTATTCCGTCAGTAAACGTTGTAAACATGAGTTTATGGTCTCAATCTTTAGTTTCAAGTCTTCTTCGATACAGCATGATTAGTAAATGATATTCCATTTAGAGTCAGATAGACCATAAAGCGAATTGTGCTTTAGGGTGAGGCTGCCTTGTGATTGACAGGCCGTTACCTGAGTGTTGTTTGTTCTACGATCCATACTTGTTTTCGCCTCTAGTGTCACTTCTGGTTCCAAAAACCGAGACGGACAAAACGCCATCTTCATCGCTATACACGCGTTGGCACACGGCAGACGTACAAAAACAGTTGTAATGTTCATTTTTGGCATTTGCATACATCCCATGATGCTTGAACTGTAGTATGAAGTCATTTCTCAGTCCCATTGTATCTCAGTCCCTCTCACATTTGGTGAAAGACAACACTTTTACTCGTTAGACATTTATTACATGCATCTACTATTGTATTAATAAATTCCACCACTTTTTTTAACCTACGGCTCTAGTAAACCAATTTCCATCACCAAAACAGTTTGTCAAAATGAGTAAAGGTATATTTTAACAAGAGATTTGAAGAAACCTCCCAGTACACTATTATAAGTGTTGTATTGGCAGAAGTCTCAGTTGGTGGCAATCTGCGACCTCACCACGAGATGCCGCTAAATCCTACACACTGTGCCTTTAAACCCCCCAGTATACTGTTACACGTGGTGTATCCAATGGGCCTCTTGGAGATAGGGAGTTTCTCTTTTCTATCTAAATGAATGGAATGTCTAAAGTAAGAGCTCTCATCTGTATTTGTTATGCTCCTTAAATGCTCAGAAATCCTGAATTTCTCCTCTCCTTTTGTCTTGCCCACGTAACATTTCTAACCCTTACTTACTAAAAAAATTAGAAAATAAATGTATGTGGGGATGTAAAAAAGGGTCTCCTTTGACCATACCATTAAAATGAATACTGTTCAAACAAGGAACATTCCCCAAGGCAAGAGAGATTTAAAAAACTTAGCCTAACACAGAGATGAGTCTGTCCCTCAGCTTACAGAGCAGCGATGATGGGAGATGGGGTCTCTCTGCCAAAATGGGGGTCACTGGAAAGCGTATGCCGATGTTTTCAGATGACACTTTTACCGTCCGAGCAACAGGTGAAAAGACAGCAGTCAAGACAACAGTGAGGAAGAGGATTCAGTGCTAAATGGCTGTTCTTCACTAATTCTAGACAAGCATGCGTTTAAAAATTCTTCCTCTATTCTCGGAAACATACCGGACACATGCCTGATGAATTTCTGATGAATCAGAGCGGCACGTTACTTTTAATTTAACTAACTAAGCAGACTTTAGGCCATGCTTCTTTTTCAGGCCGTGTGGATGATAACTTATTATTTCTGTCTGTCTCATTGCAAAAGACTGGAGTCTGTAGAACTCTGATTAGTTTACTATTTGTCTCCCTATAGGCATGATTTTTTCTGGTGGCCATTTATGCATCGCGGCCTATTCCACCACCAATCATGAGTTCACACTCTCACACAGCATCCACTTAGCTTTCAGTCTTTGCGAAAGCAAATCACACTTACAAGATAAACAGCACTTGCTCAAAAGTATATTGCAGGTTATTTCAGTCAGTTTCACAAGTAACTCGGCAGATCGCACCTGTTGCTATTAGAATATAAGCTTGCAACAACCATCGCACACAGAAAATCTGCATCATTAATACATCTAAATAAATTGGGAAGATATTCTATTTCAATGCACTAAACAAAATCCTACCAACAGACTTTAATTTTCTGAATAAATAATGTGGTATAGTCTTGTTACAAACATTGATTATCCTCCTCCTGTCTCAATCAAGAGTGTTTCTAACCTCATAAGGCAAAGGGTGTTACTCAACTGATTCATTATTCCAGTACAGTGTGATTCTTTTCTCTTTTTCGTACTAGTGCACCACCCCTTGTCAGCATTGCGTATTACAATTGATGTGTGTTGAGAAGAAAAAATAAAGACCTGGCATCATCTTCAACCAAACAATGAAATGTCTTTATAGGCATTGGTCACTGGAGGGAAAGATATACTTTTAGGCTTGTGACTCTCTGGTTACCTCCCCCTGCTGTATAGTATACGGTATATATACAATTTTTCTAATTTTGCCTTTTTACACAACTGCAATGGATTTTAAATAAAGCAGCCAGCATGTGGTTGAAGTGCAGACTTTCAGCTTTATTTCAATGCATATAACAATAATATGGCATTAACTGTTTAGGAATTACAGCCATGTTTACAGCCCCCCACATTTTCAGAGGGTCAAAATGTATTAGACAAACTAACATAATAGTGAATATAATTGTAATTTGTAATACCTGGAGGAAAATCCTTTGCAGTCAGTGATTGCCTGAAGTCTTCCACCCAAAGTCATCACCTAACGCTGGGTTTCCTCCCTTGAGTTGCTTTGCCAGGCCTTTACTGCAGCCTCCTTCAGTTGCTGCTTGTTTTCCGTCTTCAGTTGTATCTTCAGTAAATGAAACGCATGCTCACTTGGGTTGAGATCAGGTGACTGACTTGGCCATTGAAGAATATTCCATTTCTTTGACTTGAGAAGCTCTTGAGCTGTTTACACAGTATGTTTTGGGTCATTGTCCATATACTGAGAAGCACCGTCCAACCGCGTATGCAGCATTTGGCTGAATCTGAGTAGATATTATAGCCCTAAACACCTCAAAACTCATCCTGCTACTTCTATCAGCTGTGACATCATCAATGAACACCAGTGGCCCAGGTCCATTAGCAGCCATGAAAGCCCAACCATAGCACCGTCTCTACCT
Organism: Cyclopterus lumpus; assembly: GCF_009769545.1. Lineage (NCBI taxonomy): Eukaryota > Metazoa > Chordata > Actinopteri > Perciformes > Cyclopteridae > Cyclopterus > Cyclopterus lumpus. Next base: position 6,696,638 of record NC_046970.1, on the reverse strand, counting down.
TTCTCTATACACGTTTCTCTTCCCATCATTCTGGTACAAGTTAATCTTGGTTTCATCTGTCAAACAACCTTCATCTAAAACTGATCAGGCTTATTCCGATGTCTTCTGGAAAGGTCTAATCTGGCCTTCCTGTTCTTCAGTGTTACCAGTGGTTTGCACCTTTTTGTAAACGTTCTGTATTCAGATTTATGAACACATCTCTTGATTGTAGACTTTGACAATGACATGCCTACCTCCTTCAGAGTATTCTTGACCTCAGTATTCATGTTATGAAGGGTTTTTGAAACATGACCATCCTAGGTTGACCCCAATAGTTCTTATGGATGTAGATACAGTATATATATATATATATATATATATATATATATATATATATTTGCCTTTTTATCACTTTTGATATGGTTAGGCATTGATGAGAAAGCTGGTTGAGGAGAGTGCTAAAGTTGGTTTTAGGTTCAAAGTTATGGGGAAACAACAGAAACTGATTAATTTTTCTGCACTGATCATGTTCATGTGGTTGACAGTTGGAGCGCTTCCAAAGCTTTAATGGGCACGAAACTCTCCCACAGCTGTGTTAGAAAATACTTTTGCACATGTGTTCTGAAGAAGGAAACACATTCAGTGTGTTTTTAAGGGCTCAACGATAGACAGATGCAGTGTTGTTAGAAACACTGGATGGCAACAACTTTGTTCACAAATTCCCTCCACAGGATAGAGCGTTAACTACAGGGAGCAATGTGGATATAAAACCCAGAGATAGATTGAAAGCATGCAGTAAACCTGTCAGTCCACATGGGGGCAGACTATCTCATGCTTTGATGACGCTTTAGTATGAGTAGTATGTATCCATGGGTGTTTGGATGAATAATATTGAAATAATTATTTAAATAGTATTAGAATTATAGAAACAATTGGATTTTGAATAAATTGTATTAATGGTATTATGTGACATGGAAACAATTTTGGATTGAATGTGATGGCAGACATAACATAATTGCTTTATTCCTCCGGTCATAGGAAGATGTCAATTCACTGAAAAAAATATTTGTTTTCTCCATTGCTTTATTTATAACAAGCAGTCATATTTACTCGGTAACCTTTATTACAACTTGTGTTTTTATTCTTGGATATCTAAATTAGTTAATCATTTTTGTGACAGGTAAAAACAGTTAGAGTTGAGACATGAAAACATTTTGTAGCTAACGAGCTAAAAAGAGAGACATTGATCAGCCTTAAATTAAGTGACAGAGATGATATACAAAGAGTGATTACATTTAAAAATAAATCATACAACATTCCATTTCATTATCCGATTAGAATTATACATTTTCCGGGAGGAGGCCAGAAAACCCAGAGGGATCCCACGCTCCCTCGGGGAGAATATACAAACTGCACACAGAAGGACCGTCCAACCCGCGATCCCGGATCGAATCCAGGGCCCTTTTGCCGTGAGGTGACAGTGCTAGCCACTACACCACTGTGCAGCCCTCTATCATGCAACATCTTACACCAAAAATATCTTCTAAATTTCCACTCAAGTCCATTTAGATTAGGAGCAACACAACACACCTGGGTGTCGATGAGAAAATGAATGTTGACTTTGGCAGCTGACCCAGTGAGGTCATCCACATGGCTGTTAAAAGAAAGACAGACAGTTAGAGAAAGTAACAATCACAGAATGAAGGAACCAGGAACCGTTACTTGGAGGGTAGAAAAAGTAATCTTGAGACAAAGCAGCAGGTACAGCAGGGTTTAGAGAAACAATCTTCCATCACAGATTTAATGCATTTTAACAGCCAAAGAAATGTACTTTCATCCTTCTATAACCTTCTATAACAAACACATTTATCGCCACTCAACTGAACACTTTGAAAGTACTTCTTGAAGACAGACTGTGCTCTGGAGTTAAACGCATTCTTAATCATAAGTCACACTAAAGCTATCACAACTTGGCAACATTGTAATACAGCCCTTCAGACAGACACATACTTTACACAAGACCACTTTATTCTTATTAGATTACACCTTCATTCATGTAGTATTAATAAATCTTCCTCAAAATGTAACGACCTCTCAGAGAACACCGATACGTGGGAAATGTTTTGAATGTGAATTACTCCTGCAATGAATGTTACTAAATCCTTATGGCCCACACATACCTTGTCGTTTGTTCGTTAGCTCTTGATCCCCCATTGCCCCTTGAATCCTGGAAAGAGTGTTCTTTACTGTTGTCGCTCTGACAGCTTCTGCATAAGTGATCCTTTTTTATACTCTTTTTGGATTTCATTCTCCCACCTCATCACCTCACACCTTCCATATGCCACATTATGGGCTCCTCCACAGTTACAGCATTTTGGTTGTACTGTTCCACACCTTCCATACTCCTAGTTGCCACCACATCAAGCACATCTCCTCTACTCTTTACATATGTTGGCTTTGTTTCCAAACCTCCTCTTGCAATTAAAGCACATATACTCTCACTGAGAAGAGATAACTTGGCAGCACTCGACTCGAATACGCACTGAAGACGTCCTATGCGTGAGGCGGAATTGGTTGTTGTTAGTTAGCTAGTAGCAGGCTAACTCCCCACACAGTGCAAACCTGCATCCTTTTGAGATGCATTCAGGTGCAGATGTAGTGCAGGTTGAGGAAGCAGCAGATGGACCACCAGGGCTCCAGGTGAAGTCTTACTCATGGCATTTTGTTAAGAATGACCATTTTACCATGCATTAGCAATGAAACTGAAGGACGTTTGGGGAATCTGACTTCATGTCAGCACTTTTGGATTCTGAATTATGTGATGTTGAATAAAAAAAACAAGGCTGTTCCATAAAACCTGAACCTATTACCTAAATATTCTAAATTGCTTTAAAAATAAATACATATACTACTCATATTGTCTACATTTATTCATTATATCGTATGGGCGACTGTGGGTCAGTGGTTAGCAGGTCCGTCTTTCAATCAGGGGATTGGTGGTTCAATCCCAGACCTAGTCGAAGTGCTCCTTGAGCAAGACACTTAACCCTGAATTGTTCCCTGTAGCTGTGTGTATGGTTGTCAGTTGCTTTGGATAAAAGCGTCAGCTAAATGTAATGTAATTAAGGCATTATTTTGAAATGCATTCAAGAAACTCAGAAATCAGGTTGAGGAAGCAGTAGCTGGACCATCAGGGCTTCAGGTGAGGTCTTACATTGAGTCTGTGTTGAGGTGTATTATCATGTCTGACAGTGTAAACATTGTCTACCTGTTTTAAGTGAATTATTATTATGTTAAAACATGCATGTGCAGACTAGGCTAAGTTCTCTTTGCTCTTTAGGGAACAGTTAGTTTGAGTGACAGTGACCGTCATGAAGTGAGTGTAGCAGTGTCCTGGACACGGGGAGTGAACCATACAGCCTGAACTTAAATTCATCAGAGTCTTCAGTACAAGAAGTTACGCAGCGTGCTTATTAGCGGGTGCAATGATAATTATGTAAATCTTTCTTATTTCTTTCCAAGAAGAAAATTAGGAAGAGGGTAACATTGAACATTTGGATTGTTTACAGCCTCAACTGGAACATAATTTAGCTTCACTGTTTCTTAAACTGTAGGCACTCTTGCATATATCTGACATGGCACTACAAGAGTGAATCAAATTGTTCTTCTCACAGAGCCCCATTTGCGTAATGCCATTCAGCAAATTCTCAATAAACATGGCACCAGTGACACAGATTCAGTTATGAGAGTGATTGTGAATGCTATCAAAGATAATAACCTGTTCTTGCAGATGATTGATGCTGGCAAGGTACTCTCTACGGTCAGTAAAAGAAGAAAAGGCTTGAAAAAGAATCAGTCACTCACTGACGTGCCAATTCTGAAACTGCTACAAAAACTGTTCTGGATACAATTCTGACTCACGATGACAGTGTTGATGGATTTAAAACACTTAGAGATGGCACTCTCTATCAAGGAAATTAGTTTTTTAAGACTGAGACCCAAAGGATTGTGCTAGGTCTTTACATTGATGATTTTGAGACTGTGTGGTTCTTGCCAATCTTCCCACAAAACGTCGCTCCTCTCTTCATGGAGTCTATGTTGAGCAGTTAGGCGAGTGTGTAAAAGGAACTGTGCTCTATATGTCATCTGATAACCTAGGTGCTCATTCTTTGGCTGGTTTCCAGGAGTGTTTCACCGTACAACATCCTTGTCGATTCTGCATGGCAAAGAAAAGGGACATTCAGCAGAAAGAGGTCCAGTCAGGAGCATTTGAACGAAGAAACAAACAGAATCATGAAGTTTTACATTATCCGAATTTGGTGAAAGAGTATGGTGTGAAATGTCCTTGTGTTTTAACAGAGAAGTTGGAACATTTCCACACAGTCACTGTGTTTCCACCAGACATAATGCATGACGTACTGGAGGGTATAATCCCCATTGAGATGTCCTTGTGCATCAATGATTTGATCTCCTAGAAGTACATCTCCCTTGAGTCCTTAAATGAAGCTATCAAGTTTTTCCCCTACATATTCACAGACAGAATGCATCCAGAGGTACCATTGGTGGTAACGCCCACGTAAACTGGGCACTTTCAATACTTCTCCCACTCATGATTGGTTTTGATGTCCCAGAAAATGATCAAACATGGTACATTGTAATGCTTTTGAAGGACATTGTAGAAATTATGGTCTCGTTTAGAGTAACAGAAGAGACTCTTGATTTCCTTGATGCCAAGATCTCAGAGTACAGAGGTTTATTTTTAACAGTATTTTCTCATTTAAAATTGCGCCCCAAGCACCACTTCATTGAACGTCAAGGTATTACTGTTAAGTATTGGTACTGTGGATATAAATAAAATGCAGGAACGGCCAGCAACGTGCAGTATAATTCTTCCCAATTGTATTCAAATGAATTCATAAACAATTGTAATCTTTCCTGAATGAGCACCAGAACAGCAGGTAACAAATGGTAAATACATGTAGAGGCAAGGGAACAAGATGTGACGTTGGTTTAAAGGGTGAAACAATGGGGGAACTTCATTAATTAATGTCATTACTATAATGTTCAAAACACTGCTGTGGTTGGGGAGCGCTCAGACAGTCCGCTGTCTCCCCCTGCCAGTCGCTGCGGAGGCTGCGCAACGTGCTGGGTTCATTTCAGGTGACATGTAGCCGCGTTAATAGAGAGGGTAAGATCACTTTGAATTGTGGTCAGTTACTGAAAACACATTACATGGAGATTAATGAAATGAGCAACGTCCAAATGTAAAAAGGGTCTGCACTGCCGCCACAAGATGGCCTCATTGTCACAGTTTGTTTTCTCTTATGATATTCTGTGCAGTGAGCCACCAGTACCACTGATATGAATGATAAGGCATATGTTTGTAAATGTATTGTGAGATCTGTGTAGTGCCTATAAACTACAGATCAATTCCACACATGGGAAACACTATTTCTTTGCACACTGCATGTTTTTCGGTGTGGTGTAGCTCAGTTGGTCTGAGTGGCAGTGAAGAGTGACGAGTGCAGTGTGCACATGAGATGAAGTCGTGCACATATAGTCTCGTCTGTAAAATATTGCACATATTGCCACCGACACACTTTGGCATTGTGGGGTTTCTAGTTGTACCGGGCAGATTCTCACGAGACAAGGAGCATCCTACAAAGACTATCTCTGCGTCTGTGGAAACCAAGGCAACAGGTCAGAGGTCAAGGGTCAACCTCAAAACATCTGGTGTTCAGTGTGATGCAACAACTAAGAGAAACAAACTGTGTGTTAAACTTTTTCCCAGTTAGACGTACAGTGTCACACTAGGTTGTACATTTACTAACACGAGTGCCTGTAAAATATCCACACTAGTGCCAGTACTTGGACCTGTGCACGTTTATCATGGATGTCAGACTGTCATACGTACATGGACGTTCAATGCACTTTATTACACAGGAAGTAAAGAAACAGGGTTGCACAAGTCATATTAATGCAAACAAACAGCAACCGGGTATTATCTATTCAATATTACAATACATGAATTGCACAGATTAATACAAATGTGTGCAAAACTGGAGGGATTTTAAGGCTCAATATTAGTTGTGTACAGACGAGCCCCCCATTCACTATTCCTCTACTATCACTGTGGTACTGATGGGCTTTTCTGCTGGGCTTTAGCAGTGTCAATGCATACTGTGGACATGCTTTAGAGAGGTATAAAATCCATAATGAGGGGAACATCTCCCTATTTACAGGATTCAAATGTGGAAGGTAAAACCCCTGGAAAGAAACACGCTGCAATGGTTGCACACTGTACTTTTGTCCTGAACAACCTATGTAGGGTGTATTTAGCAGAGTACAGTTGTTTGTTTAAAGTGTTTGACATGATCAATGTCAGACATGAGTTGAATGTATTTGTCATAACAAATATAACACCTACATTTCACTAAAGTGTATTCAGAATCTGTATCTGAATTAGAAATACTTATTATCAAAATATCGTTCCAGTTAGATTAGAAAACAATAGCATCTCGTACATGTAATAGTCAGTAATGAGCCAGGACAGTATGATGTTTTTAAACTTTCAGAGATAAAATAGTTTTTTCTTTAAACTAGTTTCACAGAGGGCATAATAGCTCCGATACAACCTGAAGCACGGAGTCAACACAGTTTCAGGAACTTGAAGAATGTTACGAACACAGAGCACGTGTTCCTTCCACAACAAATCCAGTGAAGACAGTGAATGTCAATTAACAATCAGAGATAGAGGCCATCACTTATGAGGAGTAAAAGGCTAAATCTAATAATGTTGTACAATACCCTACACTACTACTAAAGGGTGTACTTTTACACCTTTGATGCCTTTTTTATGACCATCTGTTTTTGACAAACTTTCCACCTCTCCTATCACCCCCCTCATTTGATTTAATAAATACTTCACTTCTCCTCACATACAGCAAAGAAGAAAAACCTTCACCTAAACATTACCTGACAGATATGCCTCCACACAGTTATGTTTTGACAGACGCTTTTTTCTTTTCATTATTTTAGAGATGAGTATTTTATGTTCTGAGGGGTCCAGAGCTGGGAAAAACACACACATCCACACAAACACTATTTATTCAATTCAATTTATTTTGTATTGCCCAAAAATTCACGAATTACACATTTGCTTTACAATCTGTACACATACGACATCCTCTGTCCCGGGACCTCACATAGGATCAGGAAAAACTCCTCCCAAACTTTAACGAGGAGAAAAAAAGCAAGAAACCTTTTGGGAGAGCAGAGGAGGATCCCTCTATCAGGATGGACAGATATACATTAGATGTCATGTGACCAGAATGAACAACGAGTTACAACACATTCAATGTATATGACAGAAAGTAAATATATATAGAATAAATATATATATAAATATATATATTATATATATTATATATATATATATGTATATATACATATATATAGAGAATATAGAATATATATATATATATATATATATATATATATATATACATATATATAGTACAAATAATAATCCTTTTAATTTAATTAACTTGTCACACCACCATGTCTGGCACCCGTCTATCACTGAACCCACACCAGACTGTGGTCAGCTGAGGCTCCATTGAGAAGGCACAGCCACTTATAACTAAAACACGTTTCACAATGTTTTTTGTGTAATCATAGTATTTCTATTTTTCAACCCTAACTCCAAACTGCTGTAATCCCCAACTAATCCTATCGAGGCCTGGCAGGGGAATAGTGTAATGCGAGTCGGAATAACACACTGGAGTGTTTCCAGTGGCCGAAAGTCTCCCTTCATTTGACCTTCTTGGGTGATCTTGAATAAAGACGGCGTTGAGTAAATCTGTGCCTCTGATGGTTCATTATAGTAATTAAGAGGTCAGTGTAAATGAGTTTGACAGAGCGGCCCAGCATGCCGTGAGTACAACAGGGGCCTCAGGCAAGGTCGAGGGCCGCCGCCCGGCAGACAGCGTCACCGCCGCCGTTATGTAACCCTCCAATTACATCTCGGCTCGACGTTGCGTTTCCTCTCTTGCTTTTTGTCGTCCATTTCTTCGCCTTTTTCTGCTTCTGTAGCTGGACCAGCAGACCATGTCATGTTCTTCTCAACAGCCAGTTTGATTCTGTTCAGTTGGTTGAAACCTACTCGACGTGGGTTCTGGTAGTTCATCTGCTAACGCGAGGACAGGATCAAGCGAGAGAAAAAGCATCAAAAAGCATCAAAGTAGACAAAAAAAGTGCCAGGGATGGATTACTATAAATAATAGCAATAAGTCAGTTGATTTGAAAGCAACAGATTTCAAAGAAAGATGTGTTCAGGGTCTTTTAATGTTTAATCATTTTATCTGATAAATATCACTTGTACGTGTGTGTTTATTGACTGACCCCTGGCCTGCTGTCACTGTGGCTTCCGGGCAAAGCAAGTTGATATTGATTTTTTTATGCAGCCTACTGATGATGTTTATACTTCACATTTAATGTTTATTATATTTAAGTAATATATTTTATTTATCATGCATTGCGATTGTTTTTAGCCATATGCTAGCGTCATGGCTGCTGACTGGTTAATCTCCCACTTTGGTCCAGACTGAACTATCTCAGTCTAACTAATGGATGGATCACCATGAAATCTTGTATAGACATACTAAACAAAGGTGAATTGTGCGGTAAACGTGAGCTGTTAATCATTAGCATGATAGCATTGTCACTGTAAGCGTGTTAGCCAACAGACATTACACTTCCAAATAAAGTCCACAGCCACGCTTGTGTAACTGTGAGACACTTTATGCTAGATTTGCTCAAGAGACAGAGACTGAATGTTGTAGGTGCAGGAAACATAATTAGTTTGTGTATTAACACGTCATGGTGTGGGGTGTGGTTGCTTTATGCATTCCTGCTGTGCCTGTCTTTCTAAGAACAACATTCTCTTCCTAGAGCTCTCCTGCCCTCACCGGAAAACCGTCTTTGGTGCACTCGTCGACGCACACACTTTCTGCAAACTCAAAATCATCATCATATTCATTTTTGTAGTCGGGAAATCAATCCCTACAACCACCAACATCTCGCAAGATTTTCCTTTCTTTTTTGTTTCCGCGTACAAGCGAGAAAGAGCAGAAAGAGCAGAACGGCCCTCTGTCTGTCTTCCTGGCTTTCATCGCTCCCATATATTACATTATTGATCTGTTTATGTAACTGCCTCAGCAGAGCTGGTCACCACTGACTGAACTCAATTCAGCACTTGTCAAAACAGGCGTGGCGTGGCTGTATTCCTGAAGTTCTCGTTTGCAGGATGCAGAGGATCATATCTAGAGGTCATCTGACAGTTGACCTGCAGACCACATACAGACCCCATAAAAGGAAGATCTGTGTGGCTGTACAGGCCATGTACATCTGTTGCTGTTGTTTTGTGTGTGTGCGTGTGTGTGTGTGTGTGTGTGCGTGTGTGTCTATAAGCATGTGAAAAACAGGGAGGATGTGGGCGCTTGTATGCAAGAATAATTAGGCTTACATTGTGTAGCATTCATCAGGACTCTTGAATAAAAAGCATAGACACACACACACACACACACACACATACATGCACACACACTCACAGACACACAACCCAAAATGCGAACAACCAGAAATGAAAATAGAAAGCTTTGCACTGTTCTTCCTGACGTGCGTGTGTCCTGTCATATCTCTATTTGAGAGACGGTCAAGGACAAGTCCGATAAACATCAAAGGGCCAAGAGGAAAGCTGTGTCAGTGAAACATACATTTGGTCTGTACTCCCCCCCCCCCCCAATGCAGAACAGCTGCCTTTCAACAGCGTGATAAGGGATAGTGCTTCACAGTTAAGTAATCCTCCCGTCTGTTGCAGATAATGAGTGAACTGCTGAGAGATAAGGAAAGGAGTTGGTGGGAGTGAACAAAAACAAAGTGAAATTGATTTTACATAATGCATGACCTTGAACTTCCGTTGGCAAAGGACAACTTTTGCAATGCAAAGTAATTGTTGTCCTTCGCGACGCGTGCATCAATCAAAGGACTGCCTGTTTTGAATGGAAGTGTGCACCGCTATGTCCATAAGCAAGGATGCTCATGATGGAGCAGACTGGGTGAATGAAGAGAGTAGTGACAGAGGTTATTCATGTTGTGTGACTCTCGTGGCCCAAAAAACCGATGACACCATTTCATTCCCGTAGCAAAGGCTGCTGTTGCCATAGTGATTTTAACCATTATGCAACTGCTCCACTTCACAAAGCAACGGGCTACAAGGACACACACACACACACACACAATGTATGCACACATGTGTCATACAGTGGCATGTAAGCTCTGTGGTATAGAATAACATAATTACAGTGTGCAGAGTGTTATATGCATTGCATACAAACAATACGACGGCAGAACGGGCTCAAATTGATGGTTGAGACAACTGATCCTGAGTTACGCAACATTGGGTGACCCCCCCTCGCCCGCCCCTCAGTACAGCTGAGATGGAAGAGCTTATCTTCGTCATCCCTCCATCCTCTCATCTATCAATCTTTAGATCCTTCTGGAATCCCACGGCACAGCAACACAACATCTATACTGCCTCAGGACTGGCAATATATTAAACATACATTGGCATCTAAAAGTGGCGTGTCAATACGGTATGTGCTCATAAACCCCCCCCCTAAGCCTCCCCCGACTCTTACAAATGAATGTGTCGGTCCCTTACTGGGTTACAGTAAAGACTTTGACCTTTTATTGTACTGTCCTTTAAACCACCACAGGATTACAGAATAAGCCAGGTCCGACATACAGTATATAAAGAACATATGTGTTGACAGTCAACCAATGACATCATGGAGAAAACGGTGTCTGCGCAGCTGGTGGTGAGAGATATGGGAAAAGAGTGTTTGAACTGGGTCAGATATTCAGGTTCTAATTTAACAAAACAATGTGTACAGTCGAATCAAACGTCAAACAGCGAATTGTGTCCACAAAAATGACAACAAACGAATATAAAAGTGTGCTTTCAATGGAATTGAAATGTGCATGTCAGATGACCAGCAGTGCGTCGCAGAGAGAGGACACGGCAGTGGTATTGGCTTACGCTTTCTGTTGACACAAGCCTGCGTCTGCTTAATAGCTCCTCATGACACAGCGCCTGTGTCTCCGAGAGCAGATTGTTCAACTCCTCTCTGTCTGCCTCAGACCGGTAAGAAAGGACCAGGACTGGTTGAGGCAGCCCAGGGTGTCGTCATCCTCCCCCTCCTGTCAGAACAACCCGTCTCTATATGAACAGCTCTGCAACAAAATAATTATTCTAGACTAAGGGAAACAAGTCTCTCTCTCTCTCTAAATATTATATATATATATATATATTTATATATATATATATATGTATATATATATACATATATATATATATATATATATAATGTTTGTAGAGATATTAATAATTCTGTCATCTTGTGTTTGTGCTGGCTGCCGCTCAGTCATTTCTACACACCCAGGGGGACGACCTCACATCCTGGAAAATTTACATGAAATTTGATTGCTGCACATTTAACTTAGCCGAGTCTGTGTTTTCTTTCTTTAACCCAGTGATTGTAAAGCTCCTGGCCTCCTCAACAAGTAGCGTCAAATATGAAAGAAGACAGAGATCATAACACAAACCAAAGTGTTTATTTTCTTTCGCCAACAAACTGCGGACAACACATACGTACAAGATAGAGGTACCAAAGATGTCAAATAACAATATTAATTAATATCATTATCATAACATTAATAACATGGAATGTAGTACTCCTCAATCACATTCTTTTTTGAACTTTTAGTTTATTTTATGAAACATGTCAAATAAAGAAATAACTCTATATCAACTGTCCCTGATACCTATATACATATATATGAATATAATCTCTTTGAGTGGAGATGAACAGGGAAAGAAGGATGGCAGAATGAACAGGCAAAAAAGAAGACTGGAGGGTTCACAATCTCTCCTCCCATTGGCTCTGTCCTCATACTCATACAACTCCTGCTCTCTCTCTCTCTCATGACCCTGTACCAGTGCACACACTCGATCGACGGGAAGCGTGTGCGTGTGCAAATTGCTGACGCCTTCTTTGGAATCGGACACAAGGAAAAACATTCTGTCTCTAGACTAATTGCCGCCTACCCATTTGTCCCGCTGGTGCGCCGTGTCTAAACAGAATGATGACATCACTGCATCAGTCGCAACCTGGGAGCCCATCTACGATCAATCTGACAACGGATAGGGTGCAGAATTTGTTTATAGAGATCACGTCGGTCAAACAGATGGTTCGTGTATGTTATGTGCGGGTCTCTTTAATATTCCGAGGACGAACACACACATTAAAAACGGGAGCATTGAGAAGCACCGACGGCAGAAACAGGAACTGGGTCCAAACGACAGACCACGACTATTTTTTTTTAAAAGGAAAGGAAAAAAATCTCTTTCTCCTCTGTGTTACTGTGCATTTGTATCCGAATATATGTGTGTGTGTGTGTGTGTGTGTGTGTGTGTGTGTGTGTGTCGTGTCAGTCTTTAGTCTGTGCTGTGGTTCTCCAGCTCGGAGATGATGGTGATCAAGTGCTGGAGACCAAAGATGTATCCGCTGTCCAGGCCCTCGTACACCACGCTGTCCCCGTGGTATTGTCTGCAGGTGGTGTGGGCAAAATCTATCATTCTCACGTCCACCAAGGGCTCGCGGGTGCCCGAGTGGGACAGGCGAGCCGGACTGACACCTGAGCTCCCACCACTGGTGCTGCCATTGCTCGACGTGGAGGGTCTGCGAGGAAAGCCAAGGGCACCTGCTACTTCACCCTCCTCCTCCTCCTCCTCCTCCTCCTCCTCCTCCTCCTCCTCCTCCATTTCTGGTTCAGCCTCCACCTCCTCGCCGTCATCCTCCTCTTCTTCTTCTTCTTCTTCTTCTTCGTCCGAGAGGCCGTCCTCAGTGTGTTTTTGGTGGGGCGCTCCGTCGTAGATGATGAGCAGAGAGCTGGAGTAGAAGCGATAGGATTCGCAGGTTTCCAGGGCAGCTTGCAACTCTCTGAGCCGGCGCAGCACCGACGAGAAGAGTTCACTTCGTAGACGCCGTCCGCTGTGGAAGAATTGGAACAGAGCCTCCTTGAAGCCCAACACAGTCAGCCGGCGGCCGTGGATCTTGTTCATCAACATCAGCTGGCCCGTGTCACACCGGTACACCTGAAGGGAAGGAGAGCCATAGAGGGGTTGGAAAAGTAGAGAGGTAGTGGCGACCACTTCTATAACATCCAAGATTTGTTTGAGTATAGTGAAAGAAGTGCCAGAAAGTTGGCTTTGTTTCACCTTGACTAGACTGGTCAGGTAAAATAAATAATTAACGGTTAATTGTACATCAAATGTTTTGCGTCTTATTCGTAATGTAATATTCCCTATAGTGAGAAAAGTGTTCCAAAATGTAAAGAGCCACTGTTTTGATTGGTCCTAGTCAGAGATGATGAGATTGCTCTAAAATATTTCATGACCAGGGGTTCACCTTTACTGATTTAATAGCGAAAGGCAAATTTCACTGCTATTTGTGGCGTTAACGTCAGACAGAGTAGATTCCTGAACAACACACAGCAGTCGGAATAGTCTCGATAATAACGAGATTTAATATAATCATAGCGCATCAGAGGTGTTTCCCGAATGTCCCTTTAAGACCGTATGAACCATGAAGCCTCTTGGCCCGAAGCTCACCTGCATGCCGGAGAGGCAGACTCCTAAAACAGATGCTGTACTCTGCTGGCACTTGTGCATCTTCCTGGCCTTTTTATCTTCGGGGACCTCATCTCCGTGCTGCTGTGTGCCCATCTTCAGGTCCAACACGCACGGCAGAGTGTGCCGCCACGTCAGATTCTCCAGCAGGATGAATTCTGGTAAACTGAGTCAAGGAGGCAAGAGGTGCAAAGAGGCGGCCATCTTCCACACTAATCAGTGTACAACGTTAAACTGCTTAGCAAGGTCCGACTGTGTCCATCTCAGATTTTCCCTCCACACTGCATTCACATGAACGCTACAATCCATGCAATAGTCTTCAGAGGGAAGTTACATCAATATCATGTAACTAATGGGAGTGCTTTGGACATTGATAGCTAGAAATTGTAGTAGATAATGTCCCTCCGGTTACATGCCAGAGCCACTGATAATCATGTATACATTTCAGCTGCATCAGGTGTGGAGGTGTCCTGGCGGCTCAGTTGGCCGAGACACGTACCATGACCTCTGACCTTGAACCTCTGTGAAATAAATAGGGGCGTAAAAAAGTCAGGGAAAGGATACTGTATTGGTTGCATTGCATGGCCTTGTCCTTCATCTTCTGCAGGTGGTGCTGTTGGGTCCAGGGGTTGTGTTTGAGCTGTGGCACAGCGGTGCTGGGACTGCGCTCCAGTCTGTAATAGAGCACCTCGGCCTCCTCCTCCAGCTTGTGAACGCTGAACGGCAGACGGAGAGAGAACGGCATTAGATTGAGCCATAAAGAAGAAAGAAAAAGACCCGCTCGCGTTCGTAGGTGAAGCGTGTGTGTGGGTCGCAGAGCACAGAGGGGTGGAATGAATTGTTGTATTGGATATAAAGAGGAAACCAATCCTATTGTGTCTTTCACTTAGTATGATCCATCCAAACCATTTAAAATCAAACTCGACATGTATTGCCACTCCAAGCCCAGGCTGACAACGTGTTTGTGTATATACAGACATGCATCTATTGCAGTTACATAAGCCTCTCTCTGGCTGCCAAGGCCAAGGAGCAGCCTCTCACAGTATGAACGCCTACGGTTGTATGTGTAAGTTAATGTGTCTACAGACTACAGCTTTACCATTCATGACAAACTAAAGATTATTTTAAATAGATCGTAGTTGTGTCACGGTTCTGAAGTGACCAATGCGTCATATTCATTTTGACTTACATGAGCCTCGATTTAAATGTGCGAAAGCGACTCACTTTGCCCCCCTCCCCCGCCTGTTCATGCATTGACTACGCCTTCTGCTTTATCATGAGTAATGAGTCCCACAGTGTACTGCTGTCTCTAATGGGACATTTTCTTTAATGTCACCTCTTGTCCTGGTCTTTAAAAGAATGGCGGCTTCGGACATCTTTGCTGTAATTTTCGCTGTCCACAAGCGGCCAGGACGCCATCATTTTCCCCCACAGGAGCATCTCGCATTTGGGCTCGCTGTCGGCCGAGGGGTCCTTGTTTTCCAGATCGTCTGCTGGGTCACTCTGGATGGGGTAAGCGATGAGGCAAAGGTTCCCTTCTTCATCCTCCTCGAAGCTCACTGACACAACACCTGAGAGGAACAGAGAGACATCTGTTAGACGTGTCGGTCATGGAGCAGGGAGGATGATATGTCTCTCATATTGAAGCGAAACTAAATAAAGCTGATCATGTAACACAAGCTCTTAAGTGCTAAGAATATCTTATCCCTGATAATTATACCTGCGGCTTTACTGAGCAGTTTGTGTCTACACCCAAATCTCTTTAAGACATCTGTCCTAACTGGACAATATTGTGACAGAGGATGGGACAGAGATACGGAGATCTAAAAGCAGCACAGAAAAGGACCGAATGAGAGAACAATTGATCAATCAGTCAATATCAGTGTGCTGGCAGTGGTTATAATGGTGTAAACCCATAAAATAAAAAAAATAAAAATGCTTTTAAGTAGTAATGCTCAAATGCATATAGCAACACAGAAAGTAATAGCCAAACATGAAGGACACAAAGCTGCATAATTTAAGTTCAGTTTATTGCCAAAAATGTCATCTCACACAGTTAATGAGCAATATACATAAATACCATACAGAAACATCAAAGCATCAGTATAAATGTACACTGAAACAAAATGACGCTAGTCTACAGGCTTCATCTACAAATGGAGAGCACAACAAATAACAGTCAGACAGATTTGTATCATAAACAGTCTTTCCTTCCCATGGGGTTCAATAATAATGAAGGAGAAGCAGAGGAGAATGTAAAAATAAAAGATGAAGAGGTGAAAATGCTGCCACAAAAAAAGACTTAAGTTATCCCTATATTAATATGTACGAGTCCAGTGAATAATTCCCAGTGAAAAAGATGTCTTCATTTCGAGACCATTTTTATAGAGGTAGTGAGTACTCACTTTGTGGGCTGGTGCCAGCGGAACCATCTACAGATCCACGCAGGAAAAACAAGAAAGACAAACTGCTGGATATAGTTGAGTCGACGGTCTAATGATAGAATATGTTCTTTGCTGAACAGATTTTGAAGGGACATTCATCATTGGTGCGTACGTTCAAAGAGGGGAACACAACTGTGTAAATATGGTCACAATCACACCTTCTGTTCTTGAACTAGAAAAGTGTTTGATGCTGGGGTTAGTTAAACGTCATTGTTTCATCCTATTATACATTTGTGTGAACCAATATGTCGCCGGCACTGAAGCACAAACAACCTGAAGACAGCCACCCTCGTGTTAAACCATCAGTCTACTACACTCTTGTTTGCTGATGATTCTTAAGATCCTAAAAAAAAAAAAAAAAAAGAGGTGTGTGCTGGTGATGTCACCATCGGGTTTGTAGAATTACTCCAAAGTAATCTCGGAGAATGCTGCCAATGTTGACATTTCAGATGCTGGATGACCTCGTGGTGGATTTTGTACTCAAAGCGAGGAGTAGTGTCACTTTTCACCGGGCTGGCTGTCAGCCAGAACAAAAGAACGGGTGACTTACTTACCCGTGTTTACGTGCGGCCTCCTACAAATAGGACACGGCGTGTTTGTAGGTGACCCACTTGCAGCTTGCAGCTGCAGCTGCAGCACCCTCCGGTGGCTGACAAAGCACCTAGAAACAACACCTGAGCAGGAGCAGGGAGCTTCCTCAAAATAAAAAATAAAAATAAAAAAATCAACACCTAACACAAGACCTGCAAACCATCATCCGGGGGGGTTAAGGCTCCTGTGTTAGGTGTTGATTCACCTGACTTGCACACATGCACATAGAGCAGTGACGCATAACAGCACATAATAGCGCACAACAACAAATAACAACAAATAACAGCGCATAAACAGCGCATAAACAGCACATAAACAGCACGACACCGGTTAGCGAAGGAAGGGTCGTGGGCATTACCTCTGTACTGGGGGGTAAACTTCCTCATGGCTGCGGGCACACTCTCGTAGAACTGGTGTTCACGGGGGATGAGGGGTTTGCAGATGGTCTGCTCCCCGAGGCGCAGCACGCAGCAATGCCCCCCCACTTGGTGGAGGAAAGGCTCAAGCATCACCCCTTTCTCCGCGTAGCACTGCTGCTGCTGTTGGTGCTGCTTTAGCTCTGCATCCACGGCCTTCTGGGCCTGAGCCTCCACAGCCGGACCCATCCTCCGCTGGTCCTGACCACACCGCCGTGGGCATTAAGACAGGAAGGAGGAAATGGAAGAGAAACGGAACCGAAGAAAGCCACGTTTCGGAGGATATCGTATTCCTTTTGAACTCCTTGTGTGGCCGTTGTTGTAGCCGAGTAGAAACACGGAAGGTCCTTTAAATGTTGAGGCTTGGACTGGTGCTGCAGCGGCAGATAAAGCACACAGAGCCGGATGCTGCTTGTGCCTCCGCTCCAGACTGAATGCTCTCTGACAGCTGAGAGCTGGCTCTCCACTGGTAAAGCTCTCAGGAGCCTGACGCTGGGCCCGCCCCCATCAAAAGCTACCCACCAATCAGGAGCACCCAAATCAGGTTGTTGGGTGGTAACCCTTCAAGGGAAAATAAGCTAGAAAAGACAGTGGTGGGAGGGGGGGGGGGGGAGTCTGGCGAGAGAAAGAGAGAGAGAGAGAGAGAGAGAGAGAGAGAGAGAGAGAGAGAGAGAGAGAGAGAGAGAAGAATAAAAACAAGAGGGAAGGCAGCTGCTTTTTTCTCTGCCAAAGCAGGATTAACAACCTGACACAACATGTAACACCATTTCCTCATAGAAAGTGAGGCTTAAGGAAAGGAACAAGATACAAATGGGAGCAGTACAAAATACGCTGATAAATATAAAAACAAAATGGCTTACTTACGAACACAGAAAACGTATATTATAAGCAAAACATGGTGCAAGAGGCCTTCATTTAAAGGTTGTCACACTTACAGCAGAAGTAGTATTGGATGTGTGGCCAGCAGGTCCACCAACATTGCTTTCATTTTCCATGCAGTTGTGTTGAAAAACACATCTCTTTCATAGCTCATAGAGATACAGAGGTATCTTTTAATCAGATGTGTGTCTCTCTCACTTGTGGCTCTGTCTGGCTAGTTTAGTTCCTGAAAAAAAAACAAAAAAAAAACAATCTTGCAGTGTTCTCCAAAATGCTTTAGCATTCAATTTCCATGATCTTATGATGCGATAATGACAAGCTTCACTAAAAGTATGCTGTGGGAAGCGCACTCCTTCGAACACAAATGATAAGAACAGCGTATTTCTGGCACATTGGGTCAACGACAATGCCCAGCGGCAATGGGAAAACTTAAAATAAAACGGTCACACTACAGCAGCCTGATGACAGTTAATCGTTCCAGCTACAATAACCACGGCTCATTGTGGGGGAAAGATAAAGCATTGCAATATTTCTACACATGGTGTCGAGGGGCCTTTACGAGGGGCCTCTGTGTTCCCTGCACCGGGGGATCACATACCAAGCAGCAGGGATCAGCTTCAGATCATCATGGATCCTATTAATTTTAGATGGCTACTACTGTAACAGGCACTTCTGCCACTTTTATATTTGTACATAATGCACACACAGCGCCTTATACAATTCTATTCAACTGACTGGAGTAAAAGTCTAAAATACAAAACTAGATGACTGAATAAGAGTTGTGGGGAACCCTTTATTTAAACTCCATAGTAAATGGAAATTATTCCCGACCATAGAAAAGCCCATATGGCTGAAAAATTATTTCATTAAAAGATTTAAAGAAACTGACAAAGTAGAAGATGGAGATTTCAATGGCAGCAGAGGTTGTGCATACAGTGAGGAGGGATGACCACAGGGAAACTATAATCCTCATCCACCTTCCTTCCCCTTTTTTGACACAGATTATCGTAGCAGACAAAATAACTGATATATATCTGATAAAAACGCCATTCACTGCTTTCTCCATTTTACGGTGCCGGTGGGAACACACGACACAGACAAGACGTGCACGGTGCGTTACCAAAGCTCTTGTCTGTGGGCTTTAAAGTATCATGATGTATTTCTTTTCCATACTTGTGAGAGTGTGAGTATGTGCTTGTGTGCATGCTCAGGCACGTGGGGTTGTGCTGTACAGTTGGACACTGGCTGGTTGTGCAAGGAGTCAGAAAGCCAGAGCTAATCTCTCTAATCCACCCTTTAGGAAGACCAGTAGAAAATAGGCCATGACAAACGAGTAGGAAATAGCCACAGTTACACTTAAACACACGTGTGTTTTGCTTTGCCCAGAAGTGGGTCGGCTCCTGTGGCTCCCGGGGACCCCCGTACAAACCTGCGTCTCGTCAGCAGGGAAACATCTGTTTTGTCACCGCTGACTTCATGTAATCACAATTCTTTTTGTTTCCCCAAACGCAACACAGCTGTTCCCATTAATGTAATGTATGTTTCGTTTTCTTTTTTTTTTTTTTTTTACCAAGGATAAAAGTAATCCCTGAGTTTATGACCACGTTTTTGTCTCGCAGTGTAAACATGATCACAGAAGAAGTTGTCAAGAAGCTAATATTAAAGAAGCTGTGCAGTGGCCATTAGCTTGCCAGTGGGGCACAAAAACAGGGACTCTGAGCCAGACCAGCTACTCAAACACAGCACAGAGAAATTCGGATTAGGGGGAGACTTTATTCCTTGCATAGGGTTCCATTACTTTGTATATCTTTGCAAATAGCTGATTATCACAGCAACGCTGTGAAACTGCCACGAATCTTCAACACGACACAAAGACACAAAAACACAACGACACAACGACACAAAGACACAAAGACACAAAGACACAAAGACAGTGCACGTCTCTGGATCCTTTCGTCGGCGACCAAACAGAGGAACATCTGTACCTCGTCCCGGGTGTGGCCTTTAAAAAAAAAACACACATCAGGGTCGAGTGAATATTGACACTAGAGTGGGTATTTAAAAATAGTCCTTCAACACGTTTTGGTATCGGCTCAGCACGCTTGGATGTGATACCAAAACAAGTTCCAGGTCCCGGGTACTTTCCACAACTTTCCACCACTGGAAAAGCAAAAAGAACGGATCCAAGCGAGTCGAGATTTTAATTTACAATTTCCCTGAAAGTAATTTTAGTAGTAGTAAAAGTAGTAATTTTACAATAAAAAGTTTTACAGTGCAGCAATTGAAGCCCAAACTGTAAATTGATTATGAACTTTGCAATTGAAATTGCATGCTGTATGTAGAGAGCAATGGAATTTTTTTTGAAAAGGAGGCAGAGGAGTGAGCGCTGTGACCTTGGAATAAATGGGCCGAGAGCTGCATGGAGCAGTTAGCGGGGGCTTTTCACAGTGCAGATGAGGCATGTGCCAGTCGCAAGCAGAGACACTGGGATCTGCAGAGAACAGGAAGTTAGAATCCTTCAACCTGATGATTGTGTTTCTTCTATGACAGAAAGCGAGATTCAGGTTCAGTTAGGAAACTAGACACACACTGGAACTGAGCTGGATTTAGTTAACTGACAAATCCATCTGAATAAAACACACTATTTATAGTATGTATTGTCACAGAGATACACACAGCCAATGTCACAGGTCATTCACACAAAGTAACAAAGACAGACAGACCATTGCACTTTTATTAAAAGCTATTTGCAAAGCGGAGGTTCAAAATTAATTTTGATATATCAGCATCTCGGTTAGCCATAGCATCAAACAGTCTTTTGTAGCTGTTGCCATGGAAATGGCCTGAACAACCAAAGAAACAGCAGCCATCGCTGATGACCAAGCCCCCACCATGTTAACTCTTTCTCTCATTCTTAACAAGTTACTTTGAGACAGTTTTTTGCTAATATACTTTACACTGGAGCACAAGCTGTTCCATTGATAATAGACTATTTAAAACCACCAATTACCTGCACATTCATGTCTTCGGCTCATAGAGATAAAACTGCAGCCCCTTCAGGACACCTCGCAAAATCTTGCAAAAGCCGCACAGAAAGGACCAAAAATCAAACCTCAATCCATCTTCCTCGATGTATGCCGCACACAAGGCTGAAGCCACCGTCTCTCCTATCATACAATAGTTCAGCTTAAAACGCTTTTTAACTGTACATCACCTTCTGCTCCATATACAGAGTTATTCAAAGACAAAACCCTGCAGATAACATCCTTCTCCACTACGATCAACATAATTTGCGGGGATCCATTTAGCCAATTTAATGGGTGAGCTTTTGGCTTTCAACAACAACAGGGCAGCAAAGGGGACAGAGGGGGAGGTCAAGTGGGTCGATGTTTCCTTGATCAAAGCTACGGTGGCTCTCGAGGGCTTTGCAGCTGGTTCAGGCTTCCTAGAACTGTGATCGGCAGATATGTCCGTATTAAGAGGACCAGTGTGGAGGATGGTTGGTGGAGGTGAGGGGGACGGGTGTGCGGGAAGTAAGGGTGGGTGCAGTCGGTTTTTTGCCCTTGTGTGGCCACGGACATTGGAGGAGGAGGCTAATATGGAGGTGCTGATGGAATCTAGATATTACAAAATATGCAAGGGACACAGTAAAGAGAGACGGGGAATGTGAAGGGCAAAGTAGTAACAAAGGGCACACACACATATACACACACACACACACACACACACACACATAAACTTGGATAGGTCTGTCACATGGTTCTTACTTTAAGTAAACATGACACAAACAATCTTATATTTACATAAATGTCTCTCACATACATGTCAAGTGTATGCTCAGTACCGTTCATGGTTCTCAGACCTGCAGTGGCGTGTTGTGTGTTTTTGTACCGCTGACCTTATCTACCTCAAGAGCCTTAAAAGATTTAGGATGAGACAGCTAATCTGAATGAGGTGGCATGAGTCTGGATCTACCTGGACCGCTTCAGGACGTGGCCAAGGGGGAACATGCAAAGGTGCGCAGACCTCTCAGAAGCCTTGAAGTTCACGCACGCAGACAGGCAGAAACGAAGCAACACATACACACAGAAAAAAAGAAATACTATTTAAAAGGAAACATGCACCAACATCCTAAATACAAACACACAAAGCTCTACCTCTGCGCGGGTACAGTGGGGAAAGGCTGATCTTGCCCGTGTGGTGATTTGCGTGGGTCATTTTACAGATTGATCACCTCACATGACATCACGCCAGATAAACACCTAAGCCCCCTCTAGAAATACCGCATGCTGTAAGGAATTCATGCTGCACACTAGCTATTAATAAACAGCTTGCTCCATTCCAAATGCAAGAGACAAAAACAACACAGGGATCAGACAGAAAGGAAACAATTCACTTGAAAAAAGAGGACACTTTGACTGGCCAAACACAAGGTGTCGCATTAATAACGGTTGGAATTGAGAGAAGCCTATAGAGCGAGCACAAACATGGGACGCAGGCAGGATTAAAGCTGTGAGAGCTCAGAGAAAAGCAAGGAAGACACACATCTCCTCTGCCACTGGAAAACTATCTCACATTTATCATCCAATTATTCAGACTCGCAACAAGAGCAAGGGACACTCACAACATAGTCTTTAGCTTCTGGCATCTGTCTGGAATTTTTTGCTTTTTCTTTAAAGACAGAAAAATAGTGAATAAAACATAACATAAAGCAGTTATTATGACGTAGGTAATGAAAGGATAAGAGTCTGGGACTGTAGATTACTGTAGGTTACGTAGGGTGTGTGTGTGTGTGTGTGTGTGTGTTTTTATAAGAGGCGACAGTATTTGTCCATGTAGTCTATGAGATGTGTGGCGGAAAGACAAAAGATGTACTGGAATTGTTCCAGTAATAATACACAAGTACATGCTTCATCAGCAATATCCTAATACTTATAATAATTATAATTATAACAATATAATGACACGTTATCACATAGTCGTCATATCATAATCATAATAATATAAGCAAAAATCCCAATAGTTGTGATTACACTGCCCCGGCTATTAAGCCGTGAAGCTCAGCACCGCTGGACAGAAAATGTAAATGTGGACATCACACACGTTCTGGTTTTATGCTGAACTGTCCACACTTCCCAGACTAATTAGACAGACACTGTGACACTATGGACACAATGCAGTTCACAGGCAGAGAACTGCTAAATGGTTCTTACACTACTGAATGCCTCATGCACGCTGTGCTTTTATCACTGGAGCAGGATTTGGAGAAATCATTGACAGCAACGTAAGGCACAACATGACTAATTAATGACACCAAGCTACCATGTAAAGAATTACGCAGGAATCCCTTGTTGTTGTGCTGTTGTTCTCTGTATTCCAGGCAATTATACTTGTATGTGTGTCCTATTGACACAAACTAAAAAAGTGCATTGACAATAAACCCACAATCCCAAAGTTTTTTGGTTCTGGCATTCCCTCATCCAGGACTGGACTCTTTCCACAGCCTTTTGGCTGTGTTTCTCCTCTGCAGCCGAGGACGGTCAAAGGTCATTGGCTTCCCCCCACTCTTTAGTTTAGTTTCTAGGAAACTTCTTAGACAAGACAGTGGAGCAGTGTCCTCTCTCCCCCCAGCAGCACTGTGGCTTGGTTGGAGAAAACCTCCGCCTCTCACTCGGACCACGCTCAAACAAAAATATGTAATTCTACTCTGAAACAAGACGTTATTCTCATCGCAAAACCCGGCCAACAGTTGTGCAAAACAACGACAACAACCAATGTTTCAGGAGTAGGAAACAACGTGATCAAATAGTTAATATCCTCAAAGTGTAACTGCCAATATCTTCTGAAACATAAAACCTACAAATGGTCAGTTGTCGTTGTCTTTATGTCTCGCCTTGACCGAGCAAGGCCGCCGGCAGGTTAGCGGTAAACCCCAGATAACCATTACAGGCGCTCTGTATTTGGCAGGAACCCTCGAGTTGGGTTACATCGTGTGAGCAAGTGTTACCTGTCGACATATCAGTATCACAAGCACCCGGTCACTCCTAACTCCTGTCTCAGCTGACGCTTGTGTTCAGATGATCCAATACATCGGGGACCCCATCCCACTTTTGCATTGACATGTTGCCTTCAGACGTGGATACCAGAGCTTTGCCGTGTATTACCAATGCCCAAAGTACTTGCTTTATTCGATCCTAAGGCCAAGCGCACTCTGCTTTCACTCACTCACACTCGTGCACCTTGTTGTCTAGTATTAAAAGCGAGGCACTGACATAAACACAACGGCATGCCGCCCTCAGTGTCTCCAGATCGAAGCTCTTTCACACATTGTTGAGCCAAACTGAATTTGGATGCAGTGGAAGGGACACTGCAACTGTATCTAATATCTCAAGTTCATTTTTAAATTATGGGACAGAGCCATACGCATTTCCAAACATGAAGGAAACTGGACGAGGCAAGATTCGGGACACGAAAGGAAACGATGAAGGACAAAGGGCGCGGGGCAGAGCCTAATAAAGGAAAGATGAAGCCGTGGTTTGAAAGCTGATATCATCACATTTAAAGACATGTGATCATTGCAGTGAGAAGACAAGCAACTGCTTCATCCAGGGCACGCAATACTGTAAATTATATCAGCATGCAAAGGCCCCTGCTGATTTAGACCCAGATGAATATTAATCCTTGGAAAAACACACCGAGTCACATACTTGATACACACCTGAGAGTCGGTAATCTATTCATTGTGACAGGCTTGATAGACACTTGGGGCTATTGAGCCTTGTGTGCTGCTAAGCTTCTCCGCTCATGGATGATTGGACTCTGCTGTTCAATCTGCTTGCATTGCAGGCTGCATCTGAATTCAGAATCTCAGCACAAGGAACATTAATCGGTCCTATAACCAGGATGGGAAATAATCTGCCACCTGCAAACTGCTTTTAGGTGTCCGATCTTGTTCATTTAGCCCCCACTGTGATGGAGGTGTTATGTGGTATTTCAGCAGGGCAAAAAAGGATGTTGAGAGACGAAGAGTTCCACTGGCACAAGTGAGAAAACAGTGAGGAGATTTACGGTGAGGTCTGTGATGAAATGTGTGTTTACGCTGTGTGTGTGTGTGTGTGTGTGTGTGTGTGTGTGTGTGTGTGTGTGTGTGTGTGTGTGTGTGTGTGTGTATGGATGCAAAGCAGTGTGGGCTGTGTGTGTGTGCATGTGAGGAAGAGTGCACATGTCAGATCAGAGGATTTCAAAAGAGCCCATCCAAACTCCCCTCCTTCAGACACAATCTACATCCCTTGCTGCACTAATGCAGCCCTCACTTCTATGCCTTTGTCAAGTCAACATCCAGTACTCAGTTATTCCCAAAAATTGCCGCATTTATCTGCTGTAAAAAGTGCGTCATACCTTCAAACCAGCCTATATTCAATCCACCACAATAGGCTTCTTTTCCTGGAACAAGTTGATCTCAAAGCGAATGTTTTTCCACATAATATTTTCCATTACCTGCAGTGCACTAACCTCTCATCCACCAATTGTGTTAAAAAGTGGATTTCCTTTCTGACCCGCCTCTCGCCACTCTTGACCTGAGCTAAAGGTCCGTACCTGGACAGGTGATACCTAAGCAGGGTTGTGAAGAGGGTGTCGAGACTGCTGGGGTTTGGGGTCCTGGGCCTGATGATGGTTTCTGATGGGAAAAGCTTGGCCTCGTTCAAGGAAGCTGACTGAAGAACACCTGCAGAACACCCACAAAGTCTTTGACATCACAGTACAATAAGCAAATAGTTAGTGAGTCAATTTTATGATTGAAAAAACGAAATCAATAAAAAGAAAGTCGGAAAACACAAAATACAGTATTTTGGATCATGCAGTTCCCCAAGATAATTTGACAAATGAAAAGATTGACTGAATAATGCATGATGTGGAGACCTGAGCAGCATTACAGAACTACCCCTGTCAGATAATCTCAGCTACGATGTAACACTTGTGTTATGAGACATTAAAAACATACTGGTGAAACCCCAACAGAAGGTCACATAGTTGTAATTTCTAAATCAGACTCAGTGTCTGCCCCTCTGCTGACTTACTAGTGTGGCATGTATATCAGTCTTAATACAGGGCATATCAACTTTCTGTCCAAATGTCCAACCCTTACTTATCTCCACTCAGAGCCAGGACAATATTTTGCATTCAGATGGACTTTCCCCGCTGGCTGGTGTTTAGTTACAATATACCATAAAGGGCCGGTTCATTTTTATCCACTGGTGAAGATGTTTGAATCAAGAGGTTTTCCTGTCTGCAACTCCTGGTCTAAACTTTACTAGCGTTCATAACACTAACATGACCTGGCCTATAAAAACCACACCCGAGACACAGCCGGGGTCAAAACGGGAGTCAGAGAATGAGCCCATCAGGTGGGGAAGGAAATGAGTGGGCCAGAGAATGAATGAAGGGATAAGTCCTTTCCGATCTGAAGCTCAAACAATTGTTTTTCCTGGCTTTGCGTGCTCAAAGGACAACCCCCTGCAAAAACACACATAAACACATAAACACCACTTCAGAGTTATGACTGGGCATATGTTCCTCAAAAGAAAGGTCAACAAGGTTGCACATGCACAGGCACAAACAAAGCCAAAACTGTTGTTTGCCAGAGCGAAGGAGAGTTGCGTAAGAGCAATTCCCCGGAGGCCAAACCCTAAAACTGAACTCTCGACGAGTCATCGGGAAGATTAGAATTCACTCTGCCCGGCTCTCTCGTGCCCGGTAGACATGCAGGGAACAGCATGTTCCTAAAACACACACACACACACACACACACACATGAGCAGTGTCAGAGAGGGCATTAAAGGTGTGTGTGTCTGTGTGTGTGTGTGTGTGTGTGTGTGTGTGTGTGTGTGTGTGTGTGTGTGTGTGTGTGTGTGTGCTACTCTGACTGTAATTCTCTGAATGTTCCGGATCTTAAATGTAAAGCCCAGCTGGGGACTCCACAGCGAGAAACTAGGTCCGGCCTGGACAAAAATAGATCAAGAGTAACTGAATTATCCAGACGGAGAGAAGTCCTTGGAACCGAGAGGGGTGAGACCGGCTGCAAACGTGGAGAGACAGCGAGTCAGATGGCAGACAGAGACAGATAAGGACTCCAAATGAGCTCGCAGTGCCAACAAATGCTTCGATGGTGCAAACAGAGGTTAAATATAAACTCAGTAATCCCTCAAACAAAAGGGCACTTAATGAGAGTCAGTTGGTGGGATGTGAGCTCGAGGGAGTGAGGTGATGGGCGGAAAGGCCCAGCAGGTCTTCCACCTCTCAATGACAAATACCACTTTCCCCTTTGCCGGCCAACCCGTTGCCCTGGCAAAAGGCCGGCAATCCATCTGGATGCCAAGGCGTACAGAATAATGCTTTCAAACGGGGCTCGTGGCTACTAATCAGCTAAATTAATTGGCAGATTATCTGCTGCAGTCTCAGGATTAAAACTCGTCACACTGTCCGTGAGTGAGAGACAGTGACTGGAAAAGGGAAAGCCCTCACGGTCACCCTGCTGGGTTGGGGTGAATACCTGAATTATTCAGAGAGTTCAAAGGTGCGCTGTGTGTGTGTGTGTGTGTGTGTGTGTGTGTGTGTGTGTGTGTGTGTGTGTGTGTGAACGGGTATGACTGTTAGTTGGAGTCCTGATGTGCAGTTGGTTTCACCAGCAAAAGGTCAACAAGGTGACTTACAGAAGGAAGCGTTTCAATGGAGGCTTTTAGGACCTATCACTGCACACAGTTATGGCCTCTGTACCTCAGTTGCAAGCTTATGAAGCATCAGTCATCTTCTGATGTATTAAACTTTTTGTTTTACTTGGTCTGTCACTCAGCCTTATCAACATCAGGACAAAAAGGTTGTATAACATGTATACCACTGCATTAGGAAAATAGGTCTGCTCAACAAAATGCCACTCTGCACATCAAATTAATCTGGGTCTTATGCCGCTTGGAAAGCTACAGGTAGGTTATCACATAACTGTGGAATACTCTGTTTAATCATTATCCCCAATGTGATGTAGGTTTCATAAGGTATTTGGCAAAATCAGATAGACAAATATTCTTTTTTATGCAAAGCATGATTCTTTATTAACAATTATTTGAATATGTGGATGACTTGATTAGTCTTGTCAGAAAATCTTCACATTGCTTCTTTTGGTCCAACTCACAGTTACAAACACAAATTAATTCATTTTAAAATAAAATAAACTATGAAAATCAGCAAATATTCACATTTAAAAAGCTGGCGCTAGAGAATTTCTGCCAATTGTATATAAAGAAATGACTAAAAATTGTTGCAGATACATTTTCTGCCAATCTTCATTTTATTTATTTTTTTAATGAATGGCAAATTAAGTTCAAATTAAAAGAGAACATGTTGTAATGTTGTGGTCTCACAAAGTAAATTCCCATATTATTATGTTTTTCCTCGAATGCATAGCACAGATGCTCGGCTTTGCTGAGCAATATATCAACATGTCATCGTGCGACCGCAGATACACCGAGGTGAATTACAACCTTGACAAACATCTCCCCAGTAGGTATTTCAAACTAGATAGTGCAAACTAAATGCAAATTAAATAATAGCAGATTATCATGCAATGATGTATATATGATCCTATGGGTGGATGGAAGAATGTGTGCTGTATGTATAACTTGTGTCAGCGTATACAAAAACGTGCTGGGGGAGATTGTGCAACAGAAAAGGAGAAGTGCTTGTGAAATATGTGATGCCAAATATGTAAAGCGAGTCGACAGCTTGTCATCATCCATGTGAGCACCTGGCCGCAGTCACAGCACGGGGGAGGAGCCGAGCCAGAGCCCTTTGCCAGTGTGGGAATCTTCACCAAAACATGTGTTATGTGAGTGCTCAAGGAGAGTCATATCCATTTAATAAACGTGTGAATAAAGGCTGGAATCTTCGGCTGAGCTGGACTTTAATTACAAATGCTGGATGCCAAATCAACATCAGGAAAAACCTCACCAAATGCACGTTGGGAACTTTTGCCTCTGAGGAAAGGTTTGTGTATTTAAAATCATACATGCTGAAAGATAAGTTACAAGATGTGATGCTTTGTAAGAACAGGCAAACAAAATAAAGTAAATAAAATAAGCGGATTGTTCAAATAGTCAATCAACAGAAAAAATATTTTTTATATAGAAACTATATTTGTAATCGCTTAATAGATATTAAAAGCAACAATGTCACACATTCTTTGGTGCCAGCGCAAGTGTGAGGATTTGATCAATATATATATATATATATATATATATATATATAGTGTATATATATATATATATATATATATATATATATATATATATATACAGTATATATATATATGAAGCATCTTTTGAGTTCTGAATCGTTGGTTAGGCAAACCAAAATAGACATTTTTTAAATATCTTAAAATATGTCTTAAAGTTCTTGGTGGTAAGACGATGGGCATTTTCTTGTTTTCCAGGCATTTTGTCAAAAAACGTGAATTGCCCATTGAGTAAATAATTGGCACAATAAAAGTAAGTATTGGCTAGACAGCTGGTGAATGCAGGTTATGTGATGCAGATACTTGTCATGTAATAAACAGATCCAGCAAAGCTATGCATACTAGGATCAGACAACCTGCAGGCAAAACGTCTTTCCTCAGAAACCACAGTGTTTCCCTCACATTATCATATAATAGCATGATGATGATTTTTACCACAGCAGGGAGTCACAAGGTTAGAGATAATTGAATTCTCCATTTTTTTGTTTGACACAAGCACTCAACGTTGATCCCCATTGTTTAAGTGAAGAGAACATATTGTTCTCCGTCGCGGCTTTTATTTCATGACGTAGGTCAGCACCCAGGCGCTTGGCAAAGGTCAACAGTGTTCAGAGAAAACAACAACCCCAATCTGAACAACGGCATCGACGCAGATTACACCGAGAAACAAGCCTCCCCGCTGTCCTTGGAGCTCGCTCACGTGAACAGAGAGTGGGCGACTCGGTCACTTTCTCCTCAGGCAGTCTGAGAAAACAATGCCTCCTTTTTGTCTCGAGGGGACAAAAGCGATGTCATACTGTTCCCTGAGACAACCTCCCCTTGTTACATGTGGACTGTGTGCATCGTGGCGGGTTATGTCACAAGACCATCTTCCAATTATTGCTTCTCATCTGTGGGCCAGATCTCTTCAATTTGGGACACGCAAAACAAAATGATGCAGTGCGTCATGTTGCCGCAACCTTCAGTGGTAAATGAGTGTTCATTTTACAAGGCAGTTTGTAAAACACCTTCAAGTTTGATTTTCATTGTCTTTAATACCTCGCAAATACAGTGTCTCTGCATATAGTTGTGTTATAAGGAGACACACTTTACTGCAGTCTTACCTGGTAAATGGGATGCAGTGCATGGTGGGTAATGTGACAGTTCGCCTTTCTGACTTAAAGGAAACATATTATACTCATATTCATCATTGTATAGAAAGAAAAATACCTTGCTCCCTGAGGATGAACGGTGATGAAAATGACTTTTTGGGTGTTTTGTGTAGCACACAGTTGTCGTTAAACTTCTTGCATCTTGTCCAGCAGCTCCTGCAACTTTAGGATGCACCAGTTGGCAGTTTCTTGGGGACCCCTATGCAAAATATTATGATTTTCTTTTCACCACATGCCATTTTTGACAGATCGGCTGCATTGTTAGCATCAAAAATAAAAAAATAAAACATGCAAAGCATAAATGGCAAACCAATACAAGTATGTACTTTATAAACAAAAAAAGGAATCTCCCTTCTACAATATGGGCCCTTTCGACACACCCAGGCACAAAGGAGTGACTGACAGAAAGGAGCCAAACCTTCTGTCACAGACCTGCGATGGGTCGGGTCAGTGAACCCGTTCAACAACATGTTTGCCAACTTGGTGGCGATGACAGCGGCTTGAGACGTTCAACAGCAGTGAATTCCTGGCGGCCTTTCATACTTTTTGAGCAATGTGTATATAGCAGCCAAACTTTAACAACTGTTTGCTGGGCCACGGAAAGGCCGGGGCGTGTTTAACATTTCTTGGACTGTTTCCTTGCCTAGGAGGCAGGTGTTTTCATCAAAAACTGCTCAAATAAACTCCACACCACCTGCCCAACACCAAACTGCAGACAGCGACTCGTGAATCATTCAGCTAAAGAGCCAGATCGCTCCCTCAGGAGTAGTCAGAGATCAGGTGACTGAAGAGAGTGGGGCCAGCGTCAGCTATACCTCGGGGTGTCTGCGTTGAAGACAAGTCTTTTTGATCCAAGACGACGGGACTTCAGGTTAGCCCGGCAGAAAGAGTGGTGCTGTAACAGAGGGGGGGGATGGGGGGCTGTGTGGAAGTTATGCAAGCCTTCAAGCTCTTTTCTATGTTTCCAAGAGCGGTGGGAACAAAGCCACCAAGAAACCACACTACGATTGTATTGACAAAAGGGAGAGAGAGAGCGAGAGAGAGAGAGAGATATTGCATAACCGACAGAAATAAATGACATAGCAATAACTCAGAAAGCAGGAAATCTATTAGAAAAAAAACATACAATTAGTTTGGGATCTCTGTCGACTAATGTGCTTTCAGGGCTTCACCCCCTCAAACACACAAACACAATCACAGTGTTTTTCAAAGGCAGGCATACATGCACCATTACATAACTGCAACAGAAAAACAAAACATTTTAAACCTTATTTTAAGGGGAATGATGTTTATGTTGCTGTGGGAGGAACTGTTGCACAGAGGTGTCCTATAGATCAATCTAGTAGCTGCATCTTATGTTAAGCCCTCATTTTGAAAGCACACCAGTTACAGGAACAAGTTGTACGACACACACACACACACACACACACACACACGATCGGTTCTTCACAACTCTGCAGCTCAGCAGAACATTTTACACCTTTTCTGTCCCCACTCTTGCCAATCTTCCGCATTGTTAGTTCCCTGAATCACTTTCGGCCTGTTCATTATCAATGCCCTGCTGGTTAGCACATCGCCATAGAGACATTGGTCATTCATTCAGGTTTCAATGGGAATGACGCAAATCCCTGACCTGTGTGCTGCCCCGTGGCCCGGACTTGCTCTCTTGGGCAGAGGCTCTCTTGCCTCTCCACGCCTCAGCTGGCACTCAGACAGGTGAGAACAGCTGAGAGACGGGGGACCACAGGAGGTCCCAGAAACCTGATGCAGTTCTGCCGAGGCTCCCTTGGCATGATATCATGTCTGATGAGACCAGCACTTTGTTTGTTTGTTTGTCTTGTTACATAAGTACTTATATGGCACAAAGTGTTTCGACAACAGAAACATATTGAACCAAATGATATCCATCAATGTGTGTCTCTGTTACCTCCTTAGTGATGCTTGTTAGATTTTGTTAGATTTTTGAACTTGTTTTTTCATCACTTAAACTTTCTGACATAGTGCAAATACATGTATACACAGTCATCTCATTACCATATAACCTTTATGTATAGGCCTACTGCCTAATAAGAGAATATATAGTACATGGATCAAATGTTTATCATTATCTGTTACCTTGAGTTGTTCTCACTCTTCAGTTATTCCTCTGGTCAAATGTGCGCATAACCTATAACAACAAACAACACACTTTCATACGGGTACAGAAACTAAATCTAAATGGTTTTGCCGAAAATAAAAGTAGAATTCTTATTCTCGAAGCCTTTTCAAACCTGACTTATTAAAGTTGTGCCATTTGAAATGCAATATATACCTGTGTACTGACTGCATTCTAACAATATTCTGCATGCAGAGTTTATGCACGTGCAATAATCAATCAAGTATAGACTCTCATCTAATTATTAGTGTCTGTGGTTGTACTGTAACTCCCTCCTGGCAGGTCTACCTGCTAATGCCATTCGACCTCTACAGCTCATCCAGAATGCAGCTGCTCAACTGGTCTTTAACCTCCCGAAATGTACCCACACTACTACCGTCACTAGTTACCGGTGGCCGCCCGCATCTGCTTCAAAACATTGGTAGGCTACTTGCGTACCGTGCTGTGAACAGATGGGGTCCAGTCTACATCCAGGACATGGTTAACCTGCTCGTTCACTTCGCTCGGCTTCTGCCAATCTGCTTGTAGCTCCTTCACTGCGAGCTAAACACTCAACAAAGTCACGACTGTTTGCTGTGCTGGCTCCTCATTGGTGGAACGAGCTCCCCATTGACATCAGGACAGCAGAAAGTCTCTACATCTTCCGTCGCAAACTAAAAACACATCTTTTTCGACTAGGAAGGTAGCGCCGTAGTAGCACTTTAGTGGCACTTAAATGTCTCTCACTGATAGCACTTTGTAGTTTAACTTTATTGAAGAAATTGTACTTTCTTGATTCTTGTTGTTCTGAGTTTGTACTCATGGTTTAATGCACTTATTGTAAGTCACTTTGGATAAAAGCGTCAGCTAAATGAAATGTAATGTAATGTAATGGTTGCAGTGTTCACAGTCTTCTTAAGTGGGCTGGAAACTCTGCATGAGTCCTGCCATCTCCTGGCTGGTAAATGTACTACTTCTGTGTGTTATCCCAAAAATGTCCTTTTCTGAAAAATAAAAAAGATATATTAAAGTAATAATAACCTAGATTCACAAAAATAATAAACAATACCCTGCTTTATATCTATAGTCAAACATGCTGTAGCTGGAGGAGAAAAAATGACTTAAAGATCATAAAATACAGGAATGAATAAATAAATGCTAAAATAAATGTATAAAGACCTAATTAAATAATAAAAAATATAAATAAATGCTGAAATAAATAATTTAATGCATAGATAAATAAAAGGTGATAATCAAAAATAAATATCATACAATAATGTCTACATTTTTGTTCACCAATATTTATTTATTTACATAGCATCGTTAGCAAGGCAAAAGTAGTGGACCCAAATTGATCATATGATCAATTTAGGTCCACTACTTTTGCCTTGCTAACGATGCTGATTCGTGGACACTAATGTTGAAGTTGGCTAGCCTGCTCAGCTAACCGGTGAATTTGTTTTAATGCCGGTTTGTTTATGGCATTGTTTTTACAACGAATTTTGGATGATTTACAATAATTAGCAAAGGATTTAGAGAGTTTCGGCTAGATAAGTTAATGGATCACTTGGCTCGACGCTCAATGGCGATATGGAAGTTGACCCCGCAGTGTTGGAAAGTCCTCAAGAAGCTTCCCACCAACTTTACAGAGGAAGTGACACGTGGACAGACAAGCAATGGTCAGTACTTGAAGGCAGTGCTATTGCAGGGGAAACATGTTGGCTAATGATAGCATCACACACTTTACAGGAATGTGATGATGCACAGCACGACAGAATAAATCCCTCAACACTGGCGATAGTAATTTAGTCTACAAGGGATTTAGCATTCAACACGGTTCCCTGTAGAAACCTACCGTCCTCCGGGAGTCCAGGTGTTAGCAGCGACGGTGGACTTCCTCTGTTCTGCACTAATTAGCAATTTAGTAAAGCTAAATAAACATAAAAAAGCTATACATGGCTTCATCGTTCAGTGAAATCTAGTATATTGTGCACAACTAGCTAGTTTTCTCACATCAACTACAGGGAAGATTTGCGAGGGCTCGTTTGCTTCTGTCTGGCTCTCCTATTTCACCAAATTCTGCTTAAGAATGAGATTAGAACCTTCAAGCACACAGAAATAAATGAACGAAGGCCAACAACAGTGTAGAAATGGGTTGATGCAGTGGTTCCCAAAGTGGGGGTCGCGACCCCTAGGGGGGTCGCGGTGGTACTACAGGGGGGTCGCGGCTTCATCACCAACCCACACACACAGACGCCCAATGTTCCTATATCATCAAAGGGGGTCTTGACAGAAAAAGTTTGGGAACCACTGGGTTGATGTATGTATGACCCACTTTAATTTGTTGTCAAGTCAGCGTTTTTTTATTTGAACTTAAATATAACTGTTTTTATTTGATACTTAATGTTGTTATGCTCCCTACTTACTAACATGTATTTAAATCTTGCACTTAAACCTTCTTTCACCTTCTCTGATTTAAGGACGTTCATTCTCAAAAGGAGACCAGGCTTTGCCGAAACCAGGGATCGAACCAGGGACCTTTAGATCTTCAGTCTAACGCTCTCCCAACTGAGCTATTTCGGCGGATACTGAAACGTGGCCTCCCGTTGTTGTAATTTCTCAATCGACCCACCAGGGGACAGTCTAGTCCAGAGTATTGTTCACCATATTCATAGTTACAAGACTCATGATTAACGACAAATATTTGAAGCATTTTGATCTTGTGTCTACAAAACGGTTTCTTTATTTAGAAGGAACAAATGACACATACACTGTATATTTGCTAATTGCTCTTGCATTGTGGTGTAATCATGTATGGGTGAAGTTAGTTTTTTTTATAAAACACACATTAATGTGCGTCATACAAATTCACACACACGACTAATTTGATTGACTCATCGTGGCTTTCATGAGGAGTCACGTCGTTTTTTTTAGATGCAGTTTCTGAGCTTTACAGGGGCCGGTGCACTGCACACAGAGTCAGACACGATGCTGTTAAAGAAGTGAAATGAAGGTGACCTCTGAAGGTGACCTTTTAAAGTTATGACCCAAAACATTTTGTAAAGCTATACCCCAACGTTGACCTCCTGCTGTCCAAGATAGGATCTTCATATATCATAAAGTTCAAATGTCAGGTTGTTGGCAGAAACTGGACACAACAAAGCCCAGATGCTGCGACACATTTTTACCAGACAGCGAAGGGAGTATGGCGTCCACGATGGAAGAGGTCAGTCTTGATGCAAGAGCCATTACAGATGCAGCATGTGTGGCAGATGTTGAACCGAGGGGCAGATTGGTCCAAAAATAATATCTGTAGTCATTTTCACTAACCATGGAATGGTCCAGCAGCCTGAGCTGATGTAATTGGAGCAGTGGTTATGATAACAGTTATGGTGTCTAAATTGTTTGTAGGAGCACTGTAGCAGGATCTGACCTGTGGCCCTTCAGCTAATGCATCATCATGTGAGCTCGTGGTCATGCTGTTCGCCTCACAGTGAAGTTCCCCCGCTCCCTCTCAGTACTACATGTACCCTCCACCATTCAGCTGTAACAATGCATTGCTGTTGTAAAATGTTTGTGAGTTTTGCTTGAGTGAGCTTCAGCCTTAACATTTTGTGACACCATTTTTTCCCCCAGAAAACACCTCACATGACCTCGACCAGTAGACCGTGTGCTTCTCCCGTCATGTTTGTGTCATTTGACCACAAGAGATCTGGACATGGCCTTTACAGCTCAATACTCTTTCTTTAAAAAGTGTGGATTATTTTTCAACATTAAGTGTCCATTTGAGCAATTTCATAATGAGCACTTTCAGTCTAAAGCTCTCTCGGCTGAGCAAACATCAACTTACACAGGTGTAATATGTAATGTCAGATAACCGCAGAGCTTCTACTGTATGTATCTGAAAAATGAATGTCGAAATGGCTAAAATGGCTTTTATTTGAATCGTCTAAATGTGATTTCACTTTAACCAAAATATTAAAATCATCAAAAGTAGCAGCGGTTTTTGCTAGTTAAGTGCTGCCGATTTTCTTTGCCCTGCAGGCTTCATCCCACATGGATGACCTTCTTTTTCCCGCGCTGCAGAGGTCTGTATCACCTTCCTCCCACGCAAAGATGAAGCCCACGCAAAGTTTTCAAACGGCATGCTGGGAGCTTTTTCAACTGAGCGCGTACAGTAAGGCTCATTGGGAGGAGCATGGACTTGAACACTGGCAGGTACTGGAGGTGCTCGGGCCCACTGAGGGCACCCGTTCTGCACATGGATGCTCCCACTTGAGACAGTGAAAGATGGCTTCTCATCAGAAAGTATGCAACCGGTTCAACGGTGGAGTTAGATTTCACCATGCCAACGGGTAACAAGACAAAGCTAAAATTAACACATTACAAATTGCACCACCTACTCGCTTTTGGCTATTTCTGATTGTTACAAGTGCACAAACTGTTTATCATATGCAAACATGATGTCCTTGCCCAACACAGACCACAGAGAATAGCAAGGAATAGTGAACACAAGTATATATTTTATTGCAACAATGTGT
This sequence comes from Cyclopterus lumpus, assembly GCF_009769545.1. NCBI lineage: Eukaryota > Metazoa > Chordata > Actinopteri > Perciformes > Cyclopteridae > Cyclopterus > Cyclopterus lumpus. The sequence continues at coordinate 6,659,466 of NC_046970.1, read as the reverse complement.
GTCCAAGAGGACGTGGCGTTCTTTGGCTCAGCAGTATATCGCCACGTGTGTCCCGTCTGGGAACAAGGGAATAATCATGTGAGCTATAAGGACAGTGCTGAACATTGTCCTCATGCTGTTCCCCTGACAGCAGGTTGTAAAAGGGGGAGAAACACAGTTGTGATCGCTGCACCTGAGGCCTAAGCTTCTTAGACAGAAACATTGTTTGTATTGTATAGTTTGTATAATTTTCCCGTGGCATAACTCACACACTCATAGCAGGCAGCGTACATGAATTGAAACAGACATGAGCACGGGACAAAGGCAGCAAGTCCAGACCTCGGTATTTCATATTTATTGATATAATTACACATTGCATGGTGATACATTCACATAAGAAACACCACCATGAAGAACACCTATAAAGATAGCATATTCTTATATAATATATATTCTTTTATATCTTTTTCATGTGTTTGCATTCAAGAATGCAATGTGTGTGTGCGTGTGTGTCTATGTGTGAGCAGTGAACGCACAAGCAGGTAGAACAAAGTCAACAGGAAACACAAGTCCTATTAAGAATCCCGCAGTCTGCCGGTGTTCGGCCGCGGTGACGGTTACTCTCTCGTGTCGACTTGACCCGCGGGACCAGGCGTTGGGACGAGCCAGCTGCAACAGAAACGCTCCTCTAAATCTACAGACTTAGTGACTTTGTGTCGTAGGTTTCACATGAAATACATTTGAATCTGGTCAGTATTTACAGCATGTACATTAATGTTATTTCCAAAGAGAACTGCATGCCAAAACCCCAAAACGGTGACCGTTAAATATAATGCAATCCCAAACAATGAACACTACTTTTCTTAAAGGCTGTCAGTGTTGAGAATGTGGTGTTGATTGAACTCTGTGGTTATTTTTGAGATTGGCGGTTTCGGTAATGAGACTGCATTATATAATATCCCAACTAGTTAATTTAGCACAACCAGCAGACTTTACCCATAAGTCTGTCAACATTTATTACAATATTTTTTTTTTTTACTATTTAAAGGACTAGCAATAACTTTTGGGAAAGAGGCTTTGATAGCACTCGTGTAACAGTGGAATCGATCTTCTCATCTAATCCTCTGCGACAAAGTCAAAATGTCAAACTATGATTACAGTCAATATCCCTACCTCCTCCACGCACTATATGCAAAACATCAATAAGACATTACACCATTTGATACAAATTTCAGAGCAAAAGAGTTTCATTTGTACAAAAGAGCATTGCAATATTCATTGTAAACACTGTAACATTGATCGTTTCATAACTACTTTAAGCAAAACTGCATTTGATTGAACCCCGGCACATTTACATCTCATCCTCATATTATTACTGTGTCTTGCTTGTAAATATCCAACATGTTCCCCTTTGAGTTAAGAATAGACATCATACCATTAGAGCAGAACTAAGACAGAGACATTAGCAAATACATTTAAAGAGTTTTGAGTATTCATTTGTTCAAAGTGTAACAAATCTGTATTTTTAAAGCTGCCTTGGAGCATTCGAGTGGGTGGCAGACCAGATCATCTGCTGGCTAAACACATTCTTTGGAGCAGTTAGGTAAGCACCACTATGAGAACGCTCTATCATACGACTCCATATGTAAACAGACTTCACTAGTTGAGTGTAAATTATATACATTGTGTGTGTGTGTGTGTGTGTGTGTGTGCGTGCGTGCGTGTGTGTGCTGCCTGAGGTGAATGTTTGCCTTCTTTAGCATGGGCTTGGTGGTTACATTAAAACATTTCCCAGATGTGGAAATGTGTTTTGCACGTGTCCTACACTGCCTTCACGCACCCGTGAGTTTCATAATAGAACACACCTGTGACTCTATTTTTAATTACTACTAATAACCAGCCTGGCCCATGTGCGTCAGTCTCACAGGACCTCTGCCAGGCAGCGGTCAGTACCTTCGCTTGCTTCCAGCCGCACCTTCCGGCTGGTTTTCCTGTTCTCCACCCAGGAGTTGTGTATGATGGTGCCCCCCGGTGAAGGGTCTACCTGGAGCAGGGACACCACCCTCTTCTTGACCTTAGTACGGAGGGCGCGGCGCAGCTTCTGCCGGGTGAAGGCGTAGAGCAGCGGGTGGGAGACTGTGGTACCGTACGACAGGGCTAAGAACCAGAGGCGGAGGCTGACCAGGGCGTCGCTGGGGCCGATACCCAAGATGAGCATGTTGGTCACAGAGAGGGGAGCCCAACAGCCCAGGAACGTGGTGATAATGATGAGGGACATCCTGAACACCCGCCGCTGTCGCTCTCGCCGATCCCTGTGTCGCCGCACTGCCCTCCTCAGGGCGATGATGGCAGACACGGAGGCCTGGACACCCATGGTGGCGGGCATGGCGTTCGCAGCGCCTGTGTCGGAGGTGACTAGTGGGGCGGAGGACAGCGCAGGAGGGGATGTGGCCGTGGGAGTGGGGGAGGGGGAAGGAATGAGGGGAGGGTGGCAGAGCTGTTTGGTACCATCAGTGGTGCACCGCTCCCCTCCTACCTGCCCACCGTCATTCGTTCGGAGCCCCACCTTCTTTCCATTCGGTCTCTTGTGGGGCCCCTCCTGCCCCCTGCAGGAAGGGCCCCTGAACCGCTGGCCCTTCTTTATGTGGGAGCCAATGCGGATGTTTAAAGCCCTCAGTATTTTGGAGTAGGTGAAGAGCATGACTGCCACTGTGGTGAAGAAGATGGGTACCTGCAGGATAAGATGGTAGTACATAGCCAGACCTGTGTGTAAGCCCTGCCCACCGACACACAGCAGCGTCTGGTTCCGCCACGCTGGTGCCACTGCGGCACTGATACCATGTGAGGAGAATGACACGGGTGTCACCTGCCCTCTCTCTTCTGCTTCTCCTGCACCGGACCACTGCAACTCCAAGAATGGGATAAAAAACACAGCGACCGAGGTGATCCAAACGGCAGCCAGGAGCAGCGTTGCTCTACGTGTGGTCAGCAGCCTGTTGGCCGGCCGCACTGAGATGTCATATCGGTCCAGGCTGATGACCAGGATGTTGATGGCCGTGGCTATGCTGGCAAAGGTGACACCGGCCTCATGGAAGCAGCAGAGCAGGGCCATGTTTGGTCCCGGGGGCAGCAGCACAACCACCAGCGTGAGGGGCAGACACAGCACGCACACCGCCACGTCCAGCACATGCAGATTCACAGTCACCATATTGCTCACAGAGTCCACTAAATTGGATTGAGAGCAGTAGAGCACCAGCACTGTCAGGTTGCTGCTGAAACCCAACACCAGCTCCAGCATGAGGAAGGAAGTAAGCGACACCTGAAAGCCCAGCGAGTACGGCGTGTACCAGGCCTCCGGGCTGCCGGGCAAGCCCCCCCCTCCTTGCTCCTGAAGGAGTCCCATTCCGTTCAGACCGGCCACCATCCCAGCCCAGTCAGTGCTGGTGGGGCCTGAGGTGTAGCTGTCAGTCTCCATGACGACCTCTCAGCCCTGATATATTGTATTTGTCACACCGTTGATGAGCTCCCATGATGCACCGGACTGAGCCTCCATGATGCAGCGATGAAAAACAGCTTGACAGCGCTGGGGAGACAGGAACACGATCCAGACGGATGAGGAATGAACTGGGGATGAGAAAATCAAAACACATTTTCTCTCTCGTAGAATGTCAGACATCTCAACATTACCTTGCAAAGAAAAAGTCATAACACAGAGTTGTCTATCCATCTATCTAGCAAGCTACCTACGATCAATTGTTCTAAATAAGCATGCAACATCCCCAGCGTCTGCAGATTGAACAGGTGCATTATGCATCAGAATAACCTTCAGTCTGTCTCCTCTCAGTATCTCTGACTACCGTTGTGGCTCGGGCACGACCTGAGACCAGCACTAAAGCTGTCGGAACCTCAGGCCGCTACAGCAGGCCATCACTACTGGAGCTCTTGGGATTGGGCATTTGAATCAAGATAGTAATCACACCAATCAATTGCCCCTTTCAGTGGATCAGTAAAAATAACACAGTGCCAGCGGTAGCAAACCACAATAATTTATTCCAGAATCTCGACTGCCAAAGGAGCATATTTATTACAGTTTTTCACATTCGTTTTGGCTCAATTCTAGAATGAACATTTATTTTTAGAACCTCTGAGATATGAATTTGTCATTCATTCAAGCAAATTGCACAACAATTTAATGAATTGTCTATAATTTGCACAATAACTATTCGCACATGGCGTGCTGATAAAAAAGAAACCTCAGTGTCGGAAGGTTTCGGTTAAACTGACGACCACTTCATTTAAATCTATTTTAGAATCAGTGTCTGAAGAGTTAACCCAATTAAATATACTGTGGAAGGAGGTCAAGGAATATACAAAGGTGCACATCAATCATAAAGCAGATTGCAGGGAGATTCATGTGATTAAAAACCAATACAGTAAGTTGGCAATTTGAACTGCAATTAAACTGACAAAAACAACTATTTTAATCTCTATTTAAGCACATTTCACATATAAAAAAAATTGCTCTTTAGTTTGGAAAATGCACTTGACAAAGGGGTTGCTAAAAGATATGTTCATAAGCACTTCTAACTTAAACCTAACTTTAATACGAACACAAACAAAAACAGAAATGTAATATTAAGGGGAGCTACAGTACATGATGTAACTGTTTCTCGACAAACAACAACAAATACGTCCATTTCCCAAAATATTTCTCTAAAATAACTTCTAGCACCTGTTTAGGATGTTTGATCAATGTATGATAAGATAGGGTTCAGTCATTATATTTAAACATTTGGTCCTTGGTGGGGATACTTTTTCTTTTTAATACAAAGTGCAGGTTTATTCCGATCATTCCGATCTTGAAGAACACACAGTTAATTAAGAGGCCACTGATTGCACCTGCAGGAAATCACTTGAATGAATCCGATCCTGGCTATTTTTTCCCCCCTTAAATCATAAAGAGTGTTGAAACATTTGCCGACGAACCTCCAAGTCAAAAAGCATAGGAAACAATACGACGTGTCAGATCACCCGCCGACTATCAACTGCTGGAAACAAGACATTTGGTCGAGCGAACGATGGACTCATTTTCTCCCGAGGTTCGGTTGCCACGGCAACTACACAAGAGCCTCGATTAATGAGGGCACAGGTGCGATCGTATTGAAGTGTGTGACGGCGAGCTCTTTGGTGACGCCACGCTATAGACAGACAGACGGAGGAGTCGTGGAGTTAAAACATCCACCCGGAAACAGAGAGCATGTTACATTCTCACGGAGGAGATAAGGGAGACAAAAACAAATTCACTGGCGCTCGGTCCGCTCGTCTGTTGACTTCCATGTGTTCCTGTTCTCCCTGGGCATTGTAAACAGCAGAATGGGGGAGGAGATGGAAGTCCCTCAAGATCAACTGCAAAATAATATCAGCAAATTACACACTTTGTCCAGCACAGCCAGCGAAAAGTGGAAGATGAGCATGAGCGCAGCCCTGCAGCCACTCTGCTTGACCCACGTTCCAGCTGGTCTGTTCATGAGCAGACTAACTGATTGCCCCCAGAGGCTGGAATTGGGAGAGAGCGGGGGATTTTGTAAAGTAGTGGATTCTTGTTTAAGACAGGGCATGCATCACCTGGAAGTAGGACATCGGAAAACGCCCGCTAGAGAAAGCTGAGATAGATTACAGAAAATGTGAGCGGAGGAAGGAGAAAGGAAGGGCGAGCCAGGAGCACTGGTAAACAAGATGTCCCAGGGTGCTGGTTTCCTGGTTGCCTCCAGTACCCAACAGGCTGCCTCTGTCCCAAAAGACTCCACTCGTGATTGCCTGAGTGAAAAGCGTGACGACGTCCCGGGTTAGATGCTTAGCACAGGAAAAAAGCGGAAAAAGCAATCTGGTCGTTGAATGGCACAGCAGATGATGGAGGCCGAGCTCTACATGACACACGGTTGTCCAGTATTATAGGGATTGATGCTTTAGAGTTTGTATGCTCTATTTTTAGGGAGTATAGGTCTGATATTGGTCTGATTTTTAAGACAGTATTTTTCTGTACGGGTACATTTTCTACTATCGTTTTAATCACGGTTGAGGTGCGCGCGGGGGCGTGAAGTGTGAAAAATCAATCAACACGACCCTGTTTTAACCCAGCGTGCCTCGCGTCTGCCCGAGCGCTGTGCCGTTTCACACTGTTCTTCATACACAGGCCCGGTTGTTAGGACTTGTCTCCCCCTCTGACTCAGAGTCATCTCTGGGTTGGTTTCAGGTTCGGTCCTGTAAAGTGTGTCTTTGTATTTACGAGGCAGGCAAGTGTGAAATCAGGCGCCGGTCTTAAGATGGCTTCCTAATTATGTCGCCTGCAAGTGGAAGGCGGTCACCAGGGAGTTGCACAGGTGACTGTGTGTGTGTGTGTGTGTGTGTGTGTGCGTGTGACCATTATCTGGCAAGGCAGAGGGCGATGAACGCATCCTAACATACTAAGAACCAGGAAAAGACCACATCAAGGAACTTGCTTTTAATCTGTGGTCGCCTCGTCTCAGCAACACCTCGTCCGTTTACCCTCCAACAATGCTCCTGGATTCACATTTATATATTTCACATTTATATATTCCACGTATCCACACAGAAGCTGACATGAAGGAACCACTAAAAACAAATTAAAAATGTTCTCTCTCCATTTTTCTCTCGAAGATGTTTTGATGGCTGAGCCGACTTATTTAGTTTCTGGTTCACAACATCTGCTTCTATTATTTATTTATCAAGTGTTCTTAGTCATTTATCATGTGTTCTTATTGATTTATTACGTGTTCTTATTAATTTATTACGTGTTCTTATTCATTTATCAAGTGTTCTAATTCATTTATCAAGTGTTCTAATTCCTTTATCAAATGTTCTTAATCATTTATCAAGTGTTCTAATTCATTCATCAAGTGTTCTTATGCATTTATCAAGTATTATGATGTATTTATCAAGTGTTCTTATGCATTTATCAAGTATTCTTATGCATTTATCAAGTGTTCTAATTCATTTATCAAGTGTTCTTATTCATTTATCAAGTGTTCTTATTCATTTATCAAGTGTTCTTAGTCATTTATCAAGTGTTCTTATTAATTTAACAAGTGTTATTATTCATTTATCAAGTGTTCTTATTCATTTATCAAGTGTTCTTATTCATTTATCAAGTGTTCTAATTCATTTAACAAGTGTTCTTATTCATTTATCAAGTGTTCTTATTCATTTATCAAGTGTTCTTAGTCATTTATCAAGTGTTCTTATTAATTTAACAAGTGTTATTATTCATTTATCAAGTGTTCTAATTAATTTATCAAGTGTTCTTAGTCATTTATCAAATGTTCTTAATCATTTATCAAGTGTTCTAATTCATTTATCAAGTGTTCTTATTCATTTATCAAGTGTTCTTATTCATTTAACAAGTGTTCTAATTAATTTATTAAGTGTTCTTATTCATTTATCAAGTGTTCTAATTCATTTAACAAGTGTTCTTATTCATTTATGAAGTGTTCTTATTCATTTATCAAGTGTTCTTAGTCATTTATCAAGTGTTCTTATTAATTTAACAAGTGTTATTATTCATTTATCAAGTGTTCTAATTAATTTATCAAGTGTTCTTAGTCATTTATCAAATGTTCTTAATCATTTATCAAGTGTTCTAATTCATTTAACAAGTGTTCTTAGTCATTTATCAAGTGTTCTAATTCATTTATCAAGTGTTCCTAATCATTTATTATGGGTTCTTATTCATTTATCAAGTGTTATTATTCATTTATCAAGTGTTCTAATTTATTTAACAAGTGTTCTTATCAAGTGTTCTAATTCATGTATCAAGTGTTCTAATTCATTTATCAAGTGTTCTAATTCCTTTATCAAATGTTCTTAATCATTTATCAAGTGTTCTAATTCATTTAACAAATGTTCTTATCAAGTGTTCTAATTTATTTATCAAGTGTTCTTATTCATTTATCAAGTGTTCTAATTCATTTAACAAGTGTTCTTATCAAGTGTTCTAATTTAGTTATCAAATGTTCTTAATCATTTATCAAGTGTTCTAATTCATTTAACAAGTGTTCTTATCAAGTGTTCTAATCTATTTATCAAGTGTTCTAATTCATTTATCAAGTGTTCTAATTCATTCATCAAGTGTAGTCCAATGTGAAAGCATTGGTACATTTATATGGAAAACTGAAGCTCAGGTAATGTCATGTATAAATGTATAAATGTGCAATATGTAAACATTCATTTAACTCTGTAAAGCATTGGACGTCACATCTGGGTCTTAATCCCTTATCCTGTGTTTTTGATTGTGTGTCTCTGTGTTTAATCTCATTTCAGTTATATTTATATGTAAAGACTTATAATGTTTAATATGATATTTTGTATTTTGTATGCTTGTTTTGTTGCTTTGGGATTTTGTTTAATGCCATCGTTCTAGTAATCAAGTTGAACATTACAACTTTTCAGCAACTCAGAAGCAAAATAGTAGACATTGCCAATGTCCATCTAACTTCTAAATCTGCATCTCCACCCAAACAGTCAGATGTGAATGTAACAATATAAAGCTGGGCCCTTTTTATCATACCTGGCTAACGTAGTTAGCAGGATAATTTTCCGGATGAGATTACACAAATCAGAGTTTTCGCTTCCATGAAGCAAATTTGGCAAAATCACCAACACAAATTTTTAACCTGCTTGCAGGCTCATTCAATCTATCTGGATAAAAAGGCCACTCCCCCGGAAGAAAATGGCAGCTCCCATCCTCAGAGATCCCATTGATGAAGGAGCGATATTAGTTAGATTAACGTTTTATAGGGAGAGAGTTCTTCGAGATCGTCAAGATCCGTTATCACGTGATGACTTCCTATACGATTCTGCCCACAAGAAATCATTTATTTATTGACTGTCTCACAGACTGTATGCAGAGCCTTGTGGAACATTGTTGTACAGTGTGGAACATTGTTGTACAGTGTCGGCGATGCAGAACTTTCGGGAAAGCCGCTGTATGCCGAGCTGTTCGTAAAGTTTATTTAGCGCTTAAGAAACTTATGGATGTGTTCATTATGTTCCCTGCCCATGTCCTAGTAAATGCAATACAAGTTCTATATGGTCTCCATATACATACATGTATATACACATACTGTATATATTATCTACTTGTTCTGAAAGAGTTGAGATAGTTATTTGAGATCTCATTGGATGATGCATGCCATTAAGCCGACTGCCAGCAGGCACATTTAAAGAAATATAATCGGATTGATTGGGGTGATGAGAACACTTATGCTGCGTTCACACCAAAAGCGTAGTAGATTTCATGAAAGTCAATGCACAGATGAATGGATGCGAATAAAGCACTTTTTCATCCAGTTATCTTGACATAGTCGGTGAAAGTTACCAAGCTGTGTGAGCCTACGGGTGATGTTATGTATAACTATATATATATATATATGATATTAATGTTATGAACCCAAACACGAGGGCATTAGATGTTTCCGACGTTTGTGGGATTTCCACAACAAGTATAAAGCAGAAATAGTGGTTATTTCTTCCATGGTGGATGGTGGAAGCTTATCTCCGTGGATGTTTCCAGGGAGATAAGCTACGCCCCCTCTCCAGCGCGAGTGAAGTGAATGAATTGATTAGATTTTGCCATGATTATGGTCTGGAATTCCTCATATACATTCATGATCACCTCCTGCTCGTCAGCGGAGAAAAAAGAGGCTCTTCCTTTGAATTTATTTGCCTTTGTGCTGTTAGAAAATCATGGATTCGGTGATCAACGCTTCCCCCTTTTGAAGTCGGACGAGCACGCGCAATTATCCTGAGTACTGACGTCTAGTTCAAATTACCGAGATAGTTTGATCAGCCTTTGAGAAACCGAGATTTCAATCATCATGTGATCATCATTAAGCTGGACAATAGGACATTTGATCGACTTAGTTGAACCACGTACGAGAAATAGGGCCCTGGTGGAGAACGTCATTCTGGGAAATGTGAAACAATACAAGTTCAGGAAAAGTGAAACAAACATGTACATTACAACGCTTTATGACACCAGAGACTGATCTGATAATATAATGGGTCATTTCTCCATTTTCAAAGTAAAAGCCTCAGCAAGGGGGTTTAATTCACATGCAGGTGCAGCACGTCCAAGACTTCCTCTTTCTACAGAGATCCAAGTGGCTCCCGACCCCGTTTTCCCCTTCTGTGTATGAAGCCAGAAACTATGTGACAAGAGACGATATAACATATATGAATGAACAGCCCGTCACATCGGCAATCCCCAGGAGCAGCAGCAGCATAAAGATTAATCTGTAGTGAAGATAATCTTGTTATTCCTGTGAGACGAGCTGATGTAACAGGTTGTCAAACGGGTGTTTCGTCAAAAAAAAGACAGGAATGCAGACGAAGGGCACATGAGTAGTAATGTAGGAAGGTAGGAGTATTTCTATGGGAATGCAATGGGATATTATATGTTTATGTTCATCAACCACACTAAAAGATTATTATGATTTTATGAAATACATCAATTGTTTGATATTTTACTTTTTTACTCTCAGTGGCAACCGAAGCAGAACCAGACATCACCTTTTTATTTTTGCACATATGTGACTTTTTGTTTGTTTGTTGTCACATGGAATCTGATCTTTTCAATTCAGGTCTCATTTATTGCAGTGGAACAATGGAATTAATGTGACTTTTACATTACATCAAGCTCCCACCACTACTGGCTCCATCTCTGCCTCCACGCACACCTACGTACAGAAGAAGCATCTATTGCTTTCTCATTATTATCCGCTCACTTATTCGCTGGCCTCCATGTGCATGCTGATGTAAACGTAAACGCTAAGTTTAGTGGCGCTGCGTGTGACATCTTTGTTATTGTTCTTTTGCGCGTTTGGATCAATGGACCCTTCACTAAGTCCCGCCCCTCGAATGCAGACCATCCATAAAAACCTTCTATGCTACGCTATCTCCATATGGTAGCTCTGAGACCATGACGGAGTAGCAGCCGAAAAAAATCAAATTGATCAGATTTGAGCTCGCTGTGTAAACATAGCCTTCGTTTTTCATGTTAGCGTGCTAACATTCGCTCGTGTCATGTCATTAAGCTATATACATATTTATCAGTAAAGCATATCCACATATATGGGACTCTATAAACATCACAGATTTATAGAGGTTAGAAGTAAATCAGTTTAACCTCATTAAAATGCTAACTTATGCAGCAAGGTGCCCGAAAATCTAATCACGCCGTCGACTCAAACGAGGGAAGCTGTGAGGAAAGTATGACCGCTCTGCCATGTACGGTTTCATGCACTCTGCGAAACTGCGGTTGTAGGACAGACAAAAAAGGGAATAGTCAGGGTATTCATTCTATTGTATATATAATGACACTGTAGGGCCATTACAGCACACACACTGTAATAGAAGACGATCCATCACACTGTGGAGTAGAAAAGATTTTGTCTACTTCAGGTACTTGAAATGAAGCTGACCTCCACAAAGCAGACTGTTGATTGTAAGCAGACGTTACTTGGGACAAAGCAGACACAAGATTAGAGAGGACAGCGTCTGAGAGTCTTCAGCGTGGAGGGGGGAGTGACGACAAAACAGAGAGACCTGGAGTTATCATGACGAGCATATACTATGCACTCCGACTGTGCATTAAACACCCACCAGCATGTGTGTACTCCCTATTGAGACGTCAAGCTGTTGTTTGAGCACTCTCTCCAGTCACCGCTTCATGTTGGAGACAAAAGGTCAAGGCAGAGCAAAACACTGGCAGGCCACCGCTCATCCTCAGCACAGCCTGGGAGAGCAACATACATCTACAATTACTATATTTGTGCACGCGCGCACACACACACACACACACACACACACACACACACACACACACACACACACACACACACAGTTGTACAACAGGACACCTGCTGACTCCAAGTGGTCTTGTAGTTGAATACACAGAGTACGAAAGTCTCATCTGGAGCAACGCTGGAGTGTTTTACAGTGTCGTAGATCGGGGGGATTAGTTTCCCTGCCAGCAGATGAAATGTTAAACAAATACGAATTGAATACAGATTTCCCCACTGAATCGGACTTAGATGGTTGTCTGCCTTGAGCACGCCAGCTCTTTGAGGCACGAGTCCGACCTTCAAATGCGAGGACAAATACCACCGAGACATCGTGTTCCCCGCTTTCAAGATTAGCATCATGAACATTCTCAATGCAAATAAATAGTTATATACTGCCAATGTGTCCATTTAAATCGTTAAATGGACGCACAACGAGAAACGGGCCTGCATGTAAATGTGAGGCCCTCTACTGGGACTGAGACAACACATTCTGAAATGATCTGTAGCAATTTAAGATGGTTGGTTGACAGAACCATCCCATCTCAAGGTCCACTCACTAGCTTTTTTTCTGGAGCTTGCAACCATATCACTCACTTCAACAGATGTATCTCCATGACAACTTAACCATCCACTGCCGATCATGGGAAGCTATTAAGTGGTCCTTGAGTTAAAATGACATTGTCCAATGTCAGGAATTAACATTGATGCTTATCTACCAGGACGAACGTGTGAACATATAGTTTGTATATAGTCGGATTGCTTTTTAGTGAACAATGCGAGTGTGTTGTCTGGCATTTAATAAAAGGTTAGATCAACTTCTCTTTGGGTGAAAACTAAAGATGTTAACCATCAGGTTGTAATACACCGCTCCAAAACATTAAGGGTACACGTAATCGGCGCAGTATAACACAGCGTTAGCGACTGTGAATCAATTTCACCTGCTTTGGTGCAAATGAAAGTGACGGGGGAGGCAACAGGAAGACCGCCCCCAAGAAGGGAATGGTTTTGCAGGTGTTGGCCACAGACCATTTCTCTTTCCTTATCCTCCCTGGCTGATTTGGCTCTAGTTTTTCATGTTGCCCTTGTCACTACTGGTAGCACGAGGCGGTAGCTGCAGTCCATTCAGGTTGCACAGGTCGTCCAGCACATCTATCGATGAGAAATGTTGCGAGAAGGTTTGCCGTGTCTCCCAGCACAGTCTCAAGAGCATGGAGGAGCAGGAGACGGGGCCACGGCCCATAGAAGGGCAACAAGCGGGGCCAGTATCTGCTCCTTTGTGCGAGGGGGAACAGGAGGAGCACTGCCAGAGCCCGACAACGTGACCTCCCTGGTTTCCTCCTGGTGCAGAACAATGGCCGGCCCCATGTGGCCAGAGTGTGGAGGCAGTTCCTGGATGAAGATAGCATTGATGCTCCTCTTTTTATTATTGCTATTGCATAATAGCTGTAGTATCAGTATAGTTTAGATTTCCTCCATGAAAAGTGAAGAGAATTCAAGTTTGACTCTTAAAAAAATAAAAAATTAAAATTAAGTTTCTAGTTCCAGACAATACAACACTGGCTGGTGATTAACACAAACAAACACATGCGCACTACGTAAGGACACTCTTAACCTCCATTGGTATGTTAGCAAGGGCACGGGCAGGGTCAGGGGTCAGGGGTCTGCTTCACTTTGATTGGTTTATTGACTCTGTCCAGGGTTTCCACTACCCTTAATTGTGGCTGTTATTAAAACGGCATCCATACTTCCAATACAGCAATCCAATAATCCTTTCAGTCCAAGTCATAAATATTTTTGGCTCATTTCATAATGGAGCAGATGGAAAAAGCCAGCAGGACGGCATGAAATATGGAGAAATACAGAAAGGGCTTTCAGGTAAAATATGAGGGAGAGTACAATCAAGCAAACGCTCAGCTTCTTCAGCAGGAGACTCATCTTTAATGTATTTATCTCTTCAAGTGACCGCTGAGGAGAAATCCGAGCAATAACTTGAGCGCTCGGCGAGTGCACCGAGTGCCATTTCACTGAAAATACACTATAATCCATTATTCAGACGTATTCTCTGAATGACGGGCAATTCAGGTTTGAGCAAAGCATCCAGGCTCTCACTGAGGACCTTTGTGTTGTCCTGTTGCCTGAATTATTTATTGCTGAGCTTGAAATATGGACCTCAAATATAGCCAACCATTTAAAGAACATAAGCTCGGTGGTGGTGGAAGAAGAAGAAGAAGGGGAAAAAAAGGGTGTTGCAGCTGAACAGAAAGCAGCTTGGTGAAGAAAACGAGGAGGTTACTTCCCTGCAGAAGGAGTCAATTAGAAGACAATTGAATAATGTGTGTGTGAGACGGAGAGGCAGACACACTCCCTGTCTTCATGTGTCCAGCAGGATTTGGTTTCCCTCCTTCATGTTCACAATCAAAGCCGTCCACAGCTGGCCGGCGTGGCAGAGATGCGGCTCAGACCCAAATGCTTTCATCAAGAAACCTCCACAACCACTTCCTGTGACTCCCCATCACGCCTGCTGAGTCTTACTCACTGCCTTTAGTTCCACTTTTACTGTCTTTATATTTGTCCCTCTGTACATCTCTCTTTTTTTAGTTGTTATTTGACAAAAACTGTTGCTTGTGTTGAAAAAAACCCGGCATGAGACAACACATGGGTTGTATGAGAGAGTCAATCTAAGTTATTTGATTCTGTGAGGATCTAAAACGCTCGGCAGCAGATTGTCCAATCTGTCAAAACTAACACTGTTCGCCTTCCCGGCCTGTCTAACCCCCAAAGGCTTTACCAAACACCATTAGTACTCAAACAATGCAGCAATAACTTTACGTTATCAACGTAATTAGTTTTTCAATTAATCATTTCGACTGAAACAAATTTAAGAAAATAGGGGGGAATGCCAGTCAACATTTCCCAGAACCCAAAGTGATGACTACAAATTGCTTGTTTTTGCAACCAACAGTCCAAAACCGAAAGAACGTAATCCAAAATACATAACAGAAGACCAGTAAATAATCACAGTTGATAAGCTGGAACCAGATGAATTGTTGATCGACAGGTTGATTATACTTGAAAACCACATTTTGGATGAAAGAAAACAAAATCCTTAGAATGTTTTTTCTAAAATGTTGTTTATAATAGTTTGACAGATAAATGGAAAGAACTACATTCTGCTCATCACGCAATATACAATATATCCTAAAGGTTTAATTATAGAGTATTTCATGTACGTTGACATTTTGATGATTCTTCCTAAGGATGGGCAGATAGACTGCCAAACAGTGACAAATATATCACGTTTGGCCCCGAGGGCGCTGGCGCACACAACAAAACACAAACGCACACCCCATCCACGCTTTGATGTGGTGCGCATGGTGAGACGTTTCCATCGGACTGCATTGAGGAGGAGTCCCTCAGGAGCGTGGGAGAAATACAGCCTCAGTGCCCGTAACTGTGTCAAGGACCTACTTCCCACATACAGCCCGTGGGTTCTGATAAAACCCGGATTCCTCTGCTCAATCGATATTTCGTGGGGCGCGTTGTGCCAAACAGCGCACGGAGCGTTGTGCTGTGCGCTGCACGGGAGGAACGCAAGCAGCCCACCCATCTATAGCATCAAACAAACACAGAGAGCGTGACATAATATATATATGCATTACCACAGTGTTTCCAGTTCGTAAGGATGTTGTTGATTATCCACGCGAAAAGGTTATGGATTGAAAATACGGTGCGTAAAAGTTGCGCTATAGCCGATAAGAAAGTTTCTTTTTTTATAAAACGGCATTTTGACGTGTGGAATTTCAGCGCATGTGCCTATCATATAGAAAATATTCAAAAGACTGAAGTTATTGCTGGACTGCATAGGTCCGCACTGCTTACCAAGCGGCTGCGCAATGTTACACTAAAATGTGTTTAGCGGACCAACAAAACATATATCGCAGAGTAAATGAAAAAAAACAAAAAACCCACTTGGATTATTTTTTGCAAAACTGCGCTCTTACCTCTTCGAGTCGGAGCCGTGCGCTCAGCCATTCACGTCCGCAGTATGTGTGCGTGTGTGTGTGTGTGTGTGTGTGTATGTTTTGATGGGAAGCGTCCCGTATGTCCCGTGGAGCCGAGAGTGGACTGCCTCTCTGCGGAGCAGCGGAGCGCATGCTCAGCAGCAGCAGCTCCACCAGGGGCCACTGACAACAAGCCCGCTCAGTGAGACGGAAGGACGGACAGCCGTCCGCAGGAAGAGCGCCTGCTGGATGCGCAGAGGACGCGGCCGCCAGGATGACTTCAACCGAGTGAGGTAGGAGGAGGAGGAGGAGGAGGAGGAGGAGGAGGAGGAGGAGGCGGCATCTATGTTTAAAGATTTAAAACTTCGAAACTTGTTTGTGCTGCGATGCTGGTTGAAACTTAAGCCCCACTCCTATTTGTTGTGTGCACTAAATGAACAGCCACAATATTAAATGCACATGTGGCTTCACAGGAAGCTGCACACAAACACGGATAGTGATCGGGGCTGGAGACTATATACACGTCTTAACTTACACTTTATTTTAAATAAATGTCACGCAGCATTCATACATAAATTAAATCTGCCCACTCCTGATCTCTGCTTAAGGCTGCTGGAGGCTACATTAGCTGCTTCCAGCCTAAACGCATATTGACGGTTGAGTTGCATTGTGGGTAATGCAGTCGCCATATTTCGACAAGGACGAAGAAGGTATGAAATGTAACAAAGAAGTCTGTATTAAATAAAAAAAACGGATCTCTCCATTTCTGCTGCATCAATTGTTGATTCTCCATCATCAGTCTGACATCATGACGAGTGTGATGGTAAAGCAGTGGACAACTCCTTTAGGAACTGAAGCCACACTTTGAATGTTTCTCAATGTTTCAACTGTCAGTTGTTTTGGAGCGACGACAGTGGGTTCCCATCTTGCTTCGTCTTTTTGGTGAAGCGAACCCTTTTGTTCACAAGTGGATCGATCGCAGGTTTACCTTTTTAATGGCTGCAGAATTTACACTAAAGCTATACATTTGACTCAAACTTCAAGGTCAACCATTAACAGCATGGTTGGGAATTTTCACTTGGTCCACCTGAACCCAGTGAAATGAAAGAAAAATCTAAACCTCTTGCCTACTCGGTTAAACAGGGCAGATGCTGTAGAACCCGATCTATATAGAGCCAATTGTATGGCTTCAATTCAACACAATAGTACCATCAGGAATACTGCGAAAACACAACACATGCAGATTAAAGCAAGAGACAGTAACCCCCGTGACTTCAGTTCAAATAAGAGCACTGACTCCGTGGTCAATCACTTTAATGTTGTTGGCGCCGTATGCAACTACTACTCATGCATTCATGAGATACAATTTAATGGAAAATAGCAAATTCTGGAGAATGTTTTGATTATCCCGTGATTCAGTATCTCATTACATTTACAACAAAATCCCTCAATACATTAGCAAACAATAAATCCACTAGTATTATGTGGGGTGTATAGTCTTTCATGTAAACGCTGACTGAATCCCAAATGATCAAATCTGTCGACGATACTATTATTTCCTGCAGACGGGACCAAAGGAAAGAAACCGGCAGCAGAGACCGGGGGAGTGAGACAACTCTTGACCTACTGATATGTACCTTACACATTAATCTTTCTCTCAGGCGGCCAATTTGGTTGAAAATCTGTCCGCTGCTTTTTGCCGCAACCTTTTACGACAAGATGGCAAAAGTGGCACTTCTGCCGCCAGCTGAAGCCATCATCTCTCTTCTCTCGCAGCATAATGGTTTGCTTCCGGCCTCTCGCCCTCTGCAGCTGCTCTTACTTCGTTCTCTTCCTCGGATTTTCTGAGGCAGGGGCCGGCTGCAGCTGACAGGACAGTGCAGACCAGGGGACAATTAGGGAAGCGTGGGAGAGACAGCTGGACCTGTTGCCAATTACACTGACTTTAACCAGGACCCCCCCCCCCACACACACACACACACACACACACGCAGCCAGCTTAATGGGCTTACACTGCACATCCAAGCTCACTTATAGACCACTGTATGTAGAAAGAAATGGATTTTTTGGGACAGGAAATAAAAGTGTTAGTTTTATTTATTCATTCAGCTCCATAGGATAAAGTTACAGTAATGAGTAAAAGTGCTTTCTGAGGAATAAGTTATGGTATCAGCTTGTACATATAGGGCAAACAAAAAAAGAAAAGTAACAGAACAAGAAAGTGACGGACTAAATTTTCCGCACAACTGCACAGGAAACTGACACTGTCACTACACTGTGTCCTAAACGTGGACGAGGTGTTTGCGCCGTCATTGGCAGCGCCATCATGAGTGGGTTATCTTTCCCAGGAGCATGCTATGCAGCTGCCTGATCCTGCTTTCCTGTGGCAGTGGCAGGTTCTTCTCTGGTCGCTCCTCCTCCTCCTCCTCCTCCAGCAGCTGCTCGATGTAGCAGGAGGATCCCAGCAGGATGTGGCCTGTGGCCTGCATGGAGAAGATGGTCCATCGCAGAGCCTCCCTGGAAGCACAGAGGGAGGGAGAGAGAGAGAGAGAGAGAGAGAGAGAGAGAAAGAAAGGGGTCATATGCAGCAACTTGAGATATTCATAGTTATGATATTACTATTTATTTATTTGTAATGAAATGTCATGTCATGAGAAATGTCATAGAAAATAACTACATGAGCTGCTGACTGACATGAAATAATCATTCCTCACATTAACCACATCTCATAAAAAAAAAACTTCTAAGAAACAAACCTCTTCTCCGTGCTCCCCTGTGAGCACAACAGAAACATATTTGACCAGTCTGCAAAATGTAATCCTCTCCGACTGAAGCTCCGATGACATAACATGAATTTAATCCCGGTAAAATCAAGCCGTTTGTTCTTCTGCAATCTGATCATTTAAGTAGATACATTTTCCTTTTTGATTGGATTAAACGCTTGAAAAGAAGAAACAAAACATCGATTCCATGACGGTTCAACACAAAAGCAGAATAATGACAGGAGGCGTCAGATATTCAGACACTCACTTCAGCATCTTTTTGGCGGCGTAACAGCGCACGTCATAGGACACGGAATAAGCGCCGTACAGGGTTGCCTTCACGTTCAGGCAGCCAATGAAATCCTTGGGGTGGTTTTTGTAGAGGTCAAAGGTCACCTTGGCCACGTCTGTCCGGTGGTGTGGCCGGCACTCGCTGAGCTGATCTCTGGAGGGGCCGTTCTGTGAGGCGACGGACCGGGCACACAGGTTGGGTCAAAGGGGGCACACGCACACACACATTTAGTTGGCGTGATGACAACAGCAAGCTCCACCAGCAGACATGACGGACTGAAGCAGCTGCTGCCAGCAATGATGGGAAAGGCACATGACAATGAAGCGAGGTCAACGTGAGGTCACCAGAGGAAACATGTCGGGGGGCGAATGCAAATCACTGCATGCCTCAATTTCTATGGAAATTAATTGCTTTTGGGAGAAACGCCATTTAAATTTAATAGCAGCTTTTGATTCTTCTCTGAAAATTCTGAAGGGGGAAACTAATCTCTGGTGTTCGCCCCAAGCTCAGCCTTTGCACAATAACTGACATATTCCTCCTCGATTTAGTTTAAGGATACGGTGGTGGAAATTAATGTTACGTTACCTTGTGAGAAGTCAAAAGTACTTTAAGCACGGTTGTCATATAACACTTTATTACCAGAACAAGTTTACAAGTAATCAACCATGAGCCAAAGTACAGACAAGTCCTGAAACATTCAGCTGAATGGAACAGGAATCTCTGAAATGTCAGAAATTACTGCTAACGTTTCAGTCCAAGATCTCCAGCCTTTATACGTTTACAGAAGCTCAGTAGACAAATAACTGATCTACATAATGATGACAAAGCTGTTTTTCTTTACCTCAACTGCCCAGGCCCTCTATAATCAATAATGTTTTGCTTGTGTCCACTAAGATGAACCCAGGACATGTCGGTCATCATTGGTGTCCTGAATTTGCAGTGAACCCTGTCCTGGTTCTTTAGACACATGCGACTTTAAATAGTATATTCAAAGAAGTTGCACAACCTACTGTTGCCCGAGGACAAGAGGGTTTTTGCCCCGACAGATACAATATTTGCTGATTAAATTTCACTTTATTACTCTTCAGTCCACAGGCCCCTGTAGCATCCATATTCATGGCGGCTTCATTGAAGAAACAGATATTCCCCTGTTTATTCAGGCAATACGTAAAAGAATCAAGCAGTCAGTCATGTGTATGTGAAACGGCACACTGCAGCGGATCAACAGTGCCACCTACTGGTTGATGTGGAAAAAGGGTCAGACACTATCATACCGTCTGTGGGGTCCACTTGTGGCCCTTCTCCAGGACCATGAGGACAGCGTTGTCAGGCAGCGTCTGGAAGAACTCCTCCGTGTCCACCCCTGTGCCGTCTTCATCCAGCACCAGGGCGCCGACACACGGCACACTCAGCGAGTCGCTGACCTGAGTAGAGCGGGCACAAGGAGGAGCGCTTCAGATAACGCACGTTACGCAAAGATAGAGCATTGTTTGTCGGGCGTGCACCTCGATCTTTAACCAGCATGAGCCTCACAGACAATAAGTGAGTCATGGGCCAATCGGTCTGTGGCCGTTTTAGTCACCGTTTCATCATCAGCTACTCTCGACTACTTCCCAATTCCCTCACAGCCCTTTTGAACACACACACACACACACACTCCTTGCCTTGTTCATCAGGTCTTCTAGCACGTCCGCCATGATGCCCTTCTTCACACTGCGGTCGGCATTTGTGACCCTGAAGGGCTTAGGCCGAGGAGCTCGACCCGACAGGAGCTGCTGGGTCATGGAGGCGCTGGCCGAGACACTGGCCGTCACACACCTGAGAAAAGACGGAAGACATACTACTGAAACTCCATGATGTTCAACCTCCTCCACTGTTAACTGCCGGTCGTTGACCATCCCATCCAGCCCACGGAGCAGTGCTCTTACTTGGAGAGGGAAGACGGAGTCAGAAGGCTGAGGGACTTCATAGCGTATTCCATCTGAGAGCACATCGACCTGCGATTGGAGGAAGCATCGGTTTAGCAGCTAGACTTTAACTGGAAGAAAACACATCACGTGCAAAGGGTAACATTCCCAACAGGGCAAAGAGAAGAAGCAGCTATGAGTGAATATTGCAGCTTGAAAGTTTAAACATTTTAAAGTCAAACGATAAAGAAGGATCTGAAGTACATTCTGGTTGTGCGTGCCCTATTTAGTGTGCATGTCTACATCTATGATATTTAACTCATCCGTAAAACCAGACCCCTTTTTGTGCTTCAATAAACTACACACATTTCACAATAATTCCCTAAGAAAAAAAAGAAAAACCAGAAACATCTGTAACATATATGACCTTATTGTTATAGAGAGGAGACGTGGTTGTCCTGGCCGTGTTTGAATGTAATCCTTATCGCTGTGGTCCTGAAGTGCTGCTCCTAACTCCACTAAACCTCTCTGACACTCTTCTGGCCGTGTCTTGCGCCACTCGGCGACTGAACTTTGTGCCGATGACCGTTGAGCTCGTTGCAAGCTGTGTTGAGTAACTCTCCATGAGCACTGCTCTGACCCTCCCCTGCGAAAGCCCCGGATTTCCTACTGAGGAAAGTGTCCCTCTCAAAATATGCCAACAGAGTGGTCTGTGAAAAGTTTCTCAGATTAACCCGGAGATTGTTATTGGAAAGATTTCTAAAGACATTACAAATCATATTTTTCAATACATGTGGAACAAACTAAATCATATTTAGCTCTATACTGTAGAAAACGATCCATCTATCTGCATGGCTAAATAGCGAGAACATGTGATTTGTATAATTTGGTGAATCAGCCCTTTAAAAGACAAAACAAAGAGGTTTGTTATATGAAAACCAGAAGTCTTGGTTAACTTAACATGTTTGCTTTGCGGCTCTTGGCGAGAGCAAATTTGTCACATTAGAGCTTGCGGGGAAATTTCTCATCTATAAAAAAAACACAATTTTCTAGTGAATCTGATTTCAAATGACATCAAGCTAGAATCAAATGATCTCAGAAAGACAACGAACAGGCGTCAGCTGCCATGTCCTAGTTGAATGTTCTACCTTCAATGCAGTCAAAGGAGGATTTGCTGATAAAAGAAAGATACAAACCTCCTCAAACTTCAACCTCTGACAAAAACTAAATGGCAATTTGCACTTTTTTCAAAGGTCGCAGAGAATATGTGACAGTTATGCAATTGCTAGAACATGAAGTATGTATTTGTTCAATGTTCAGAGTTATCTCACACATTGGCTTATGGAATACGTGTCCATACATCCCAGTGTTATCACATGATGGCACAACCCTACAGCTATAGTTAGGTAGTCTGAGGTCACAATAACTAAAACCCAGGGATTGATAAGAAAACTGTGACAAAAATCTTACCCGGGTACATTTTAAAAAATCTGCAGTTTCAGTAGGAAGAAACGCAAAGAGAGCGAGAGGGGGGGGGGGGATCAAAAGACCACATTCAACTGGTAATGTTCCTCAAATGACACACACACACAGACACGCGCACGCGCACAGAGACACGCACACACACACACACACACACACACACACACACACACACACACACAAACAGACGCGCGCACACACACGCACAATACTGAGGTTGACAACGGTACCACAGCGTAATGCTACATGTAAATGTTTAAATGTTTCTATGTGCACCTGCTTGTTTTTTTTATTTCACAGAACAAAGAGTGATACGATACCCAACCAAAGCACAACGTGGAACAACAGTAACAGATTCAGACTTACTTTCCGTCGCGCGTGCTTCCGGACGTAAAGTGCAGCCACGAGCAGCCCGTCGCTGCTCCAACGCTAATTAATAACACCTGGATGACACTGATTACCCGCTCCGGGTTGCGCCATTTTCGGCTTCTTTGTCCCCCTTCTGTGTGCGTGCTCTGTGTGCGCATTGAACCAACGCGCTGCTCAGAGAAGAAGTAGTGGATAACAAATTAATGTTGACGACGTGAGGAGCCGTCGTTTGCCAATCCGTAAACTAATAACTAATGATAGCCACAGCGAGACAATGAGGACACCATGCGGACAAACGAGGAACTGCCTCACTTTGAAAGACGTGGCCGAAGTCCATCGCAATGCTTTGCCGAGTCGTGAACATCTTTATAGTGAAAGTACCACAATATAGTAACGTTTTTCAATTTGTACTGAAGTAAAAGTACAGATGTAAACTATTAGCAACTAATTTACCCCCATATTGCCCGCATTTTGTGATATTACCCACGCCCAGATCTATATCATTTGTAGTACAATACTTGATTAAATGCAATAGCATTAAGCAGAAATACTCTTGTGGAGACCAATCCGTGAATAAAGTTTAAACTCAAACTGAAAAGAATAACTTAAAATTGTGATTTGTCAGAGAAGTGCAGTCATTACAAAAAACATTCATTGTGATAAGAGGGTTATGACGATGAGTGGAGTTTTTTTTAATTTTGTCACATTTCTACACTTTTTCAATAAGTAGCCTAAGAAAACCAGTGAGGCTTCCTTAATTAGATTATTGTTACATCATTCTGATGAAAACGTAACAAATCCTTGTGCTCTGTGAGTCCAGTTGGGGTAACAACCACATGGGTAATTTGTACATCTGCAGGGTGTGGAGGGTTTCTTTCATGCCCAGTAATGACTTCATATTGGCCTTACATATAAATATAAAGAACATCTATTTGCACTTGTGTTGGCTTTAACTACGGCGGCTTGAAATGGTACAAAGAAAACAATAATAATTCAAGGTAGCCAGGGTAAAACTGGACAAACTCCAATGTAAATCAGATGAGCAGTTTATTTCACTCTGTTGCTTCATATTTCATGCTCCCTGCAGGGGCACAGATGATTCATGCCACATATATTAGTGCAATGTAGAGCAGATAATGCATTAGACTTAAAATAGCTGCGACTTGTTTGCCAAATTCATCAAGTATCAGTGAACAAAGGTCTATAGAAAGGGTCTGTTCTATCTTCAGAGGTCAATATCCTGCCCACGTCTTTGTCCTGTTATCACATATCAGACCCTGTGACGCAGGCTCATTTAGCTCAGACCCATTCATTTGTGCTTTATGGGTTGCTGATGCTTGTAATTATACTAAGCATGGCTCATATCAATGCAGTGAGTGAAAAGAATTAGACTTGAGAAAGAAATATGATTATCATACTGGATTTAATTGAACAACTTTTTTTCTTTGAATCCAAGATTACACATGCAGACACAAGACACACATTTGGGATTTTTGAGACAAATCTTGGAGACAAAAGACCAGCTTCATCTTACTTTGTTTGACATTGTTTGCAGTGCCACCCATAGAGTGTGTTTTTGGGTGTAAAATGAGGTCATATAATCATTTAATGCAAGTACAAAAGTAAAGCAAATCTAAGCTCTAAAGGACAGATACTGACCGTAATGACGCAATTTCACCTGAACTAACGCTGTTTCTAACCAGGTGTAAGGAGTTAACTCCCCTGTGAGGTGAGATGTTGTCCATCGGGCCCCTGACAGCTCCCAGGCCCCCCACTGTGCTTCTTATTTCCTCTTGCCTATTCGTGCCATCAGTTCTGCATTGGCCGCAGCCTTGGTTCTCATGTCCTGGTTCTTAGCGAGGTCTATGAGGACACTGAGGATGCTGGTGGGAACATCGAGGGACAGGGCGAAGCGGGACCCCTGCTGGGCTCTCTTTGGCACCTGGGAGGCCGGGCCCCGTGGGGCTCGTTCTTGCCGGAGCAGTGAGTTCAACAAGCCGCTGCGGTTCAGGATGTTGACGGCCAGCTCGTCCCTCCACGTGTCCTCGTCGGGACCGCTCCTCTGGCTCTGGACGGTCCACGGCAGCAGCAGAGCCAAGCAGAAACACACTCGCACACTCCTCATGGTCAGGGCTCTGTCTGCAAGGAGAGAAGGAGAGAATTAACTGAATACTGAATTGCTCCCTGTAGCTGTGTCGACGGTGGATGAATGTAACATGATTGTAAGTCGCTTTGGATAAAAGTGTCAGCTAAATGACATGTAATGTAATGTAATGAGAAGGAGAGAAGGCACACAGATCAGCCAGCGGCTCTTGACTTCACTACTTTGACCCCGCAAGGCTTCTTTCTCTCCGTCGTCGTTCTGTACCGATTACATATGCAAATATGCTTTTAGAGGCTAATAGATGAGACAGTGATAATATTTTGTAAATATCCAGGAACATCTATAGATTAACATTTGAATAGTCCCTGTCGATGCAGAAATGGAGATAAATGATCTACTGTGCAGTAAATATAGACAAAAGACATAAAAGAATGTTGGAAAAGTACTTTGTTTATACCGTTTTCTGCACACATTCATTGTCCTATAAATACGTCTAATAATGAAAAGAAATCATGCGACGTGTTCTGACAAATAAAGGCTACAGATAAACCTGGGTATGCCTTTACAAATGTCATAATCTCCATCAATACTTACTCAGTCACCCCCGTGAAAAGTTAGTAACTGGACAAAAAGGCACTTCTCCTTCCTGTGGTCTCAAGCAGGGCTTTGGTATTGATCTCTTGTCTTAGACCCAATAATACTGTGTGCTGCCTCACAGCTTCTTCTTCTTCTTCTTCTTCTTCTTCTTCTTCTTCTTCTTCTTCCGGAGCTACAGGATGATCGACCTGTGTGACACGCAGTCGGATGTTCAAATGGACTTCTGCCTCTTCGTCCACAGAGTTTTTTTTGCAGTGGCACTACCCCTTCTTCCCCTCTCTGTTTATCTTTTTATATCTTTACACCCCATCACCCTCCCTTCCTCTCATCTCATTTCCTCTGCACTCATTGCCGTCTTTCTCTTTCTAAAAATAACACAATGTTCAATCACAATAGTTAGCCGAGAATGAATGGGAGAGTTGACCCGAGTCAAAGCACAACTGAAACCCACCACTTCTGTTCAAAAAGTTAAGTACCAACAAGCTGCAAAAAAACCAAAAAAAACAATTCCTTTCTTATCATGATGTTATGAGTTCCTGTCAATCATCCATGCAGACTGGGTGACCAAAGCCTCCTCAAGAGACAAACAATATTGAGATGGCCAATGTTCGTGCTATTGCAGATTGTTGTGATCATCTTTGTAGTTCCTGTGTGATTTTAATACCGTCTAGTTTCCAGACTCTGCTTCAAGGTAATGTGTTCACTGATTTACAAGGTGTGATACCACAAGGCCACAATAATTGGGAGCATGCTCTGTACGCTGGTTTGTTTTACTCAAATATATTTAAATCAACAGAACATTGTCTCATCAAAGATTACAGACAAATATCCAGGACGGAAAACAAGCGGCCTACGTCAAAAAGTCCTCATTTGGGAGTTCTACATGAAAGAGTAGCCACAAATTCTCCCACATTACTGTGACGGTGATTCAATTCTACAGGGAGCATTTAGTTGGGAGTAACAGCAGCTAAATGTGGTGTCATCAGTGAGAGAGTTTAGGGATGCAATTACATATCTTGAAATGGGATTAATGCGTTTCATAATAATTCAAGTGAAATAAGTGAAACTCCAAATTTGCTCCTTGGGTTCCCATTTTGAAATAATAGGCTTGCTTAAAGTCACAATAATCAGGGTGTTTTTTTTTTTTTACTCATGTTGTAGACTCAGATCGGATTTTGTGCAGTGACAGGCTATGTGCACGTGTGCACCTTTGTGCACGTGCGTTCTCGTGTGGTACCTTGAAATGTTTGGCATGACATGGAGACATTTAAATGCTGGACAATGCGCAGTTACTGTTTTTTTTTTTTTAAACGAACATTATGTACAGAAATCTCTATTTTAAGACCACAGAAGTGTGTGTGTGTTTGTGTCTGTGTGTGTGTGTGTGTGTTTGTGTGTCTGGATGACATCAAGGAGGAAGGGGCTGACCAACAAGACAAAGCCTACCTCCATTCCTGAGTCACCTCCAGTCCAGCCCATCAAGGGACTTATCCTCATCTGAGTAACGATATGGATATCACAAGAGCAGCCCCGTTACAGTTGGGCCCTTAGGGGCCTTCAGGGTTACAAGCCGTCTCAGATACCCTCCGATAAACAAACACGGGTCGCACAAATGTCATCCAGCAGCAAACAAACGTCCTGCAGGCTGAACCAATAGCGTCATCACAGATACTGTGTGACGCAGCAATACACACTATATATATACACACTATAATCTAAGACGATATATATACGTTGGATCTTGAATCACATACACACACACATTATAGTATGTGTGTATATATATATATATATATATATATATATATATATATATATATATATATATATATACACACACACATACACACACACATATATATAAATATGTGTGTGTATATATATATATATATATATATATATATATATATTTATGTTGGATCCTGAATGATAGATGACTGTCTTAGATTATAGTGTGTATGTATATACACACACATATGTACATACATATGTGTATATATATATATATATACACACACATATGTACATACACGTATATACAAATATATATGTGTAGAAATAGCACAGCAGGTCCCATTGTGTGGCTTACTTACTGACGTAGGTTCTGATCAGATAAACTCAACGTGTCAGAGCGCCTCATAACAATCACTTTGAGCAGTGACGTCAATCTGATGGTTGTGCACATTGAACTGCCATTCAAATTCTGAATAAATCTGAATTTGATTCCAAATTAGAAATTTAAAAAAACAATATAACAATTGGTTGAGTATATCGAGAATTGTATTTGTTGACATTTGTCACGTTAGTTCATCTTCTCTTAAAGTGGGCGACACCGCAGCCTCTGCATGGGTTGTACCATGCGAGGAAGTTCTCCCCTCCCAAATACAGTTGGTTCGGTCCGTAGCCCGTCTTTTCCAAAAAGTTTTCTCAGATAGGATACTGATACCTGGGCCCGCCCGACCGCAGCGATACACGTCAGGGAGGATGGACGGGAGGAAGAGGGCAGGAGGGGCTGAAAAAGCCAGGTTGAAAAAAAGAAAGGCATTGGAGGAGGAGGATGCCTAATGTGCCAAATTTACTGATTTATTTTCAAGAGGACAAACACAAGAGGCAACTGGTAAAGAGAGACAAAGGCCTAATGATTAGCAACGTAACTATTCGGCTAACGTTGTAGCCTTGATTAATAGCGTTGTAGCGTTGTCAACCTATTCCCAAGCAAAATATTAAATTGAATTAAAATATTAGCCTTTTTATATCACCCAAAATATGGCGATCCATAGACTTTGCAAATATCATGCAAATATTGATATATAATATTGATATTGAAGTATGCAGTAATATGACTTTCTTTGTAGCTTCGGAGCAGCAGATAAGACAGTATGTATACTGTACTGTGAGTTGAACTGTAAACATTAGTTCAATATGCCTCTTTGTTGAAGAGTGGAATATGTTTCAAATGTTTTATTTATTTATTTCTGCTTTTGTTAATTTATCAACCTATCCTTGTGGAATATTTTTTGTTAACTTCTCATCTTAAGTGGATTATTATTGTTGTATTTAACCGTTACATTATTTGTTGGACCATGGTAGTAATAATTTTAAAAAAAATACAGGATAGTAAGAGCTGAACTGTTGCTTCATTTATCCAATTTCCACTACCATGGAAAAAGTGGGCTGGTCTTGAGGCTAAATATAAAGGTGACATAAACATGTGTGCACATTCTCCTCTTGGACTTTCACTAAAATGGTGTAAAAGAGGTTCTAAAAGGTTTAATACAAAAACACACTGGGACAATCTTTTATAGTATTTTTATTTTTATTTTGTCGGAATGAGAGCTTCTGTTATGTACAATAGAGGACAGAAACAAATGTTACAGAAATTATAAATATACTCTTGCTCCGGACTGGTTGTATTCTGTGTGTCCAGTAGATGATTATTTACTATTCAAGTCTGCCCAAGTCTGTACCAGGTAATGAGGACCTACACAGTGCTGAATGGCTGGCTGCCCCCCCTCCCCCACACATAAGAGTGATCGGTGGGCAGGATTAGATAAGGGGACGGGGACAAGAGAGAGGATGAATGTGCCATCAAGCCAATGAGTGGACAGTCCTCAGGAGTCCGCTCTCACCGTGATGGTGGGAGGAAAACGGAGTACAGTTGAGGAGGAAGATGAGGAGCAAACGTGGGACACACGGAGCAACACAAGTACGCATCTTAAAACCTCAGCCAGTACATGGCACTGCGCATTCTGTTGTAGTCGGGTAGCTGCTCCACGGGACCTGTTGGAGGTAGCCAGGAAGGGCAGATTAGAGAGAAGTTACAAAGCTTGCTGCAAAAGGATTAAACCCCACAAAGAACTCACCGACACCTGCCACAGCAGGACACTTATCGTAGATGTATTTGGAGCAGATGTCTCGCACCATCTTGGGGGTCACGGCCTGAAAGGAAACATGCGGAGTGAAGTTAGCCCTGTTGTACGACAAGACTTCTGTTTAAATTGTACAAATGGCACGAATGGGCGAAACTCTTTTCTCAGAGCGTTAACTCACATCGATCCGAGCGTCCCACTCTGCAAGAGGAATACGGCGCCCGTAGTTCAGGGTGTGTCTGCCGATGTCGTCGCAAATTGGGGTTGTTCCTAAAAGACAAACGGGTGCCGTTGACTTGAGATCCAGGACGGGTTTGTTTGCGTGTTCGTGGAAGTGCGTAGCAACGTACCATTGAGCTGTCCGACCAGGCTGGCCTTCAGAGCGTTCTTGCCTCTGGCTACGTCGCTCTCCGTCACTGCGGTGCACAGGTTCATCCTGCACAGAAAGTGGAGGCAATGAGAAGAAATGCGTACATTGACCTACAATCCTAAACTGGCATAACATTACAGATATGTTGCGAGCGCGCGTCTCACTACTGACCAGGCATTCTGGCACAAGTGCATCATGTCTTCGATGTTGTGCTTATCGACCACAAAGTAAATGCCCAGCAGGCCGGTGTCGCAGTAGGAGGAGTGGAAGGCCTGGAAGCTGTGGCACAGGTTCTCCTCCGCTACCAGGTGAGCCAGACGGCTGCTCAGGTTCTGCAGGTGAGAGGAAGGAATGGCAGTTGATATCCGACTGGTCACATTTAAAGTGAGAGGACAAATCACACCAGCGTCAGGTAGCAAGTCATTATGAGCCAGGTCGTAGTCTATCCCTTCATAATGGCCACTGTAGAGTTGTAATCTTGACTTGCACATGTATATAAAGAATGTCTATGTTTAAATTACAATGCATAAGAAGGATATGATATTTAATAAGGGATATTATGAAGGATGGTATGAAGAATGTATTGGGAAAACATTGAAGAAAGTCACCGTTTGTTTATTGTAACTGTAAGATGATTCAGGTATGAATGGAATGTATTGATCATAGAGGGAGAGGATAGTCAAAATGGAGGCTGCACGTGGAGAGATCGTAAAAACAGCCGTTTCCCAGGAGGAACCATTTGTTGCTTCACAGGAAGTAGAGATGCTACCGGAAGTAGGACTATTTCCAAGTAGAACTGTTTACTTCAGGTGGGACTCGCAACCCGTGAAAACATTAGCATGCTGTGTCATTGACGGTTATTTGCATGTTACTGGAAACTAAGCAATGGAGAGGCCATGAGCCCAGTGGCTGAGAGGATTTAACCCACGCAAACCTTTGTTCAGGGCCATAGTTGTTCTTCCACGTGAATGCGGTAGACAGTAACTATTAGCAGAGAGATTGCTTTTAGCATGTGGACCCACAGCCACGTGGCGCCTTCGTATGAGAACCATAGATGCTGTTCATCATTTTTATTATAAATCTTTGGATTCTGAACTTTCTCCCCGCCTAAGTCGCCCAACATCAACAACCTCAAGTGGGCAAAGCTTAAAAGGGGACACAATTGCATAAAATGAATTAACTTTTATCGATGCGGTCTTTATGGTATAAACAAAATTACGCTTGTACAAATCTATTGTAACCAGCCTAGATTACATATTTAACCAACCTTTCCGCCACCGTAGGTGAGGTCATAGCTGCCGATGATGGAGTTGGCCACCATGAGTGGCACGATGTCCGGGCTGGAAGCACTGGCCCCCTCCACAGCAATGGCAATGTGGGCCAGAGGCAAAGCATCATCACGCATACGGATCTGGGAACAGATCAACAAAACAATTATCCATGAAAAAAATAAAACATATCGCCACCAATACATGCTCTTTCACAGGCCAAAATCACATATAATGCATCAAACACATCGATCTAAAATATAATATAAATAACTTAATTCTGTAACCAAGTGGACGTTTGTGGAAAATTAGAAGAAATTCCCTCAAGGTGTTCCTGAGATATCGCGGTGATGTGAATGGGATGGATGTCACGTCACAGTGACCTTTGACCCCTAAAAGCATAATTCCTAGAGTCCAACTGGATGATTGTGCCATATTTTCTCCAAATTCCCTTCAGATGTTCCTGAGACAAATGGTACGCTGTTGCCGGCGCGGAGGCATGAAAAATATTCCTGTAAAACATTCTCAACATGTCTCACCTCACTGCCTGTAAATCGGCAGGGTGACAACACGGGAACGGCATCGCCCTCGTACTCAAAAGACACGCCGCTGAAGTGAGACTTGGCCAAACCGACCAGCTCCTCGTGGTTCACACCTGCGAAGGAAGCGCATCAGATGGACGCCAAGTCATTCCAGGAAAAGTAGCAATTCACGGCTACCAGGATTCACCTCACATCACAGTGTGTGTGTGTGTGTGTGTGTGTGTGTGTGTGTGTCTGTTAGGACTAAGAGGGCCTACCTCCAGCAGCAGACAGCACCATGCGAGGGGCTTTGTAGTGGCTGTTGATGTAATCCACGAGGTCCTGGCGGGTCAGAGTCCTGGAAGAATTGCATACAATTATTGCTGGTAACTTACACGTTATATATATATAATATGGAATAAATATACTGAAAGGAAACGCAAACATTAAGTATTAAAGTGACGTCATGTTAAATTGTTGTTGTGCCTCTTTTGAAGGGAGAATTAGCATTGTCACAATAAGAGGTGCGGAAATTGATGCATCGCAATGCGGACGTGAGCGACTCTGTATCAATGGGACGTAGTGGGAGTTTGGTTACATCTCAGCTCAGTGTAAGTTGTTACTAATAATAATAATAATAATGCATTTAATTTATATAGCGCTTTTCGTGATACTCAAAGACACTTTACATAACATAATTATAACATTCTAAAAGCTACAAAAATAAGAATAACTAAAATTACAGGTAAAACAAATAGGGACTTTTTCAGTTGCTCGGATCAAGCAAACAAATCACACATTAAAAGCAGTTCTGAACAGGTGGGTTTTGATTTGAATATGGAAAGATCAGTGCAGTCCCGGATGAGTTTGCTTTCATTTGTCATGCTTCTTTCTCTCCTCGATGTGTTCCACTGAGGGCTGAGCTTATACACACACTGTGTACAGAGCAGAGACATGGCCCTCTGCGGTCTGCTAGCTTGTATATTAACTGCTCTGTTGTCAACAACGTTGGGATGAATAAAACGCGCACGCAGGCTCACATTCGCACTAACTTGAGTCAAGTGCAAGCAACAGTAGAAGAGATACAAGTAAGAAAAAGTCAGCTAGCTGCACGGCTAATTCAGTGGCGTAAAATGCCATAGTCTTAAAGATGCTCTGTGAAAACTTATTTTCCAGGTAATAGCACATTTGCGATGCAATGCAGAAGCATTTATGTTGTATTTTTGTAATGTTTATGTCCCGAGGTGGGTCACCATCAGATACTGGTATTTTCTACAGTCTATGTATATTGTAGACTCTTTAGATCAGATTTTTAAAGCTCTGAGAAAATAAAAAGGGAGTTCAGATTTATCATGCTGAATAATTCTTGAAAAAGTAGCCTTGTGCAGTATTAAAGAAATGTAATTGATGCATTGAGATGCCTCGAGAATTGTGCATTCGAATCGTTGACAGACGATTCGTAATCAAACCGAAATGAATTGCGAGGACAGTGAAGATTCAGACCTCGAATCACAACAACACGGCCCTGTTTTGACAGCCGTGTCCCTTTGATGATAGTCGTCCTGAGATTGTGACACATTTTGAAATGTGCGTGTGCGTGTGTGTGTGTGTGTGTGTGTGAGCATGTAGTTCCTCTTGCCTGGCATTTTTGGAGGGTCCCAGCACACTCTGTCCCAGAGGAGTGCCCTGGAAGGCGGTGGCATGCAGCAGGTCAAGGCAAACCTCCTGGGAGTTACCCTCGATTTCCTCGAGCTCGCGCAGCACCACACCCCTCTGCTGCTCGATCTCTGCCTCGTTCAGTGAGCAGCTCTGCACCACCTCCGACAGCAGCTCCACGGCTGAGAAAACAGAGAAGACAAAACGACTGAACTTAGCTACTGCCCCATGTAGTACAGAGCAAAGCACTAGGGGTTCTCAACTCATTAGGAATGTACATTAACGCCTTCATCTTATAAACAAGAATGGGTTTTATCGAATTAATATAAAATCTAGGGGATAATGTAATTGACTGCTTCACCAGGTCATCTCACCTTTGGGCAGGTCTTTGGCAAGAGTCTTCATGTAGTACGCAGTGTGCTCCCGAGAGGTATAAGCGCTCAGGTGAGCACCCATAGACTCAACCTGCTGCTCCAGGGCAGTCTGGGTGTGCTTCTTGGTTCCCTGGGGGGCGAAAAACAAAAGATGAGTAGAAGAAAACTGTGTCTTTGATTAATTCGTTTTATTTCAAGGGCTGCTCATCGAAATTATACGATCGCAGGAAAAGGATTGCCAATCACCAAATAGTATGCTGACAATACTTGCTGAGGTGAATAGTTCACCTTTCGCTCCGCTGCACAGTTTCATATCTAATGGCTTATTCTAAAACTGCTGTGGCCCAACCAAATGTACCAACAACGAAAGTTAATGTAGAAGGAGGTTTGATTTAATTTTTCAAAAGCTAATATGCAATCTGGAAACACAAAGCCAGTGTTAACCGTTTCTTCTTTGACGTCCAGACTGTGGTAGGGAGGCACAGTTAAGACTTTGTTTTGGCCTGCTAGGCTGAACATGACTCTCACATCAGGGTTACACTGTACATTTACTCCCACTAGGAAACCTCTAATTTCTTCTCTGCTACGGGCTTGGTCTATGTGTATGACAATGATAGACAGATGGTTCATATGCAAAATAATTTTATAAGGCGCCTGCCCTTTTCCAAGGTATCCAATGACTGCCTTTCAGATGGTTGTGTGACCAACCATCGGGCGATTCAGGGAAATGCATTCAACAGAGAACAGATCATAAACCCGAGGGATACACTCAATGTGCTACAGTGAAAAACACTCAATCCAAACCTGACTTCCATTTGTTTACAGGAAACCTCAACAGGTTACCTTTAAGGTCATAAAGTCTACTAATGTGTACCTTGAAAGCCATGTGCTCCAGGAAGAAGCCTACTCCATTGTTCTTCTCACTCTCATACCGACTACCAGCATTGATCCACAGTCCAACCTAGGACAGGGAGAAAATATGGGAAGAGTATGAGAAATGATTATCGGCAGCAACACAAACGACAGTGAAATGGCATGTCTATAAAGCGCTAAAACAACCTCATACATTGGTTCTAAATAGAGCGCCATTACTGTGTTCTTACAGTGCAAGTGGCATGTCCAGTCTCCTCAGATGCAACCCTCAAACCATTGTCTAGGGTAGTAAGGTGAGTTTCAGGGGCTCCTGCCAGGCTCTGGGCATAGCTGACAGAGGCATGGCTACGCCTCAGAGACAGCAGGATGGGCTGAAGGAGAATAGACAACAGAAGTCATTTAAAAATCCTGTACATTACAAAAAACCAACAACTTTAGAATAACATGCATTAGTGAAACTGAAAAAAACAGGCTCATATGTGCCCTGCTTGTCCAGCGATGCAGATAGAACATTTCTACAGGTTTTCTGGGAGTGCACGCCACAGATTTAAGCCATGTTTCTCTCACTAAAACCAGAGGGAAAGCTTAGAACAAACTGAATGCAGTAATAGAGTAACGAGAGGCTCGTGACAGGGTCCACTGGCTGTATGTCTGATCTGAACACTTCAAGTCGATCCGTTCACACACACACAATGTTTAGCACAGGACAACACTTTGCAGCTGTCATTGCCACCAATGACACCTTCTGCTAACTGTCAATGACTCAAATTAGAGGAAGCCAGAATACATCAGCACATATCAGTATAAATATACCAAATGTAATCAGATGTAAAACTTAAATAGCTTAAACTATCTAGTGTATCCATCACATTGCACTAGAAGGTGTTATTCTATAACCATTTTCATTTCAGACGGTAATTTATATATATGATTATTTTCTGAGAACAATCTCTGCTGATATCGACTGTAACGTTATTACAAATGTATAAAATAGCACACGCTGTGCAATGATTTAGGATCATTCTCAAAATCTGGAACGCCGCTAAAGCTAACGTTGATGTTAAAGTTGTTTCTCAATCTCCTCGTTACGTGAGTTATCTAAAAATCAGTCCGCAGAGTTAAAATGACTGTCGACATGATAACAAAACTAACGTATTCAACAATCATATCACATAACTATTGACGACCGACAAAACAGCGTTTCCAAAGTCACCGCGCTAACGCTGCTAGCAGGAGGCTTGACGAGGGCAGATGAGGGCAGGTGACACACGTAACAGCTGCTGACCTTGTAGAAGGCCGAAACCACGACCAGCCGGTCCGAATAACGCGTATTAAAAAGGACGTTTCAAGTCAAGTGTTTCAAGTGAGATGGACTGCCTCGTTTTGACAGGTGACCTTGCGTCCACCGCTGCTAACCGCTGCTAACCGGTCAGCTAACTGTCCCCGTCCCGTTTCAGCGCCTCGACGGGACAAGTAGAGACCCGGCAGCCTGCTTAGACTATCCGTGCTGCTCAAAGCTTTTCTGGTTTCAACCTTTAAATCTGTACTTACACTGCGGGTTTTGGCGAGGGCTCGACCCACAGTGCTCCCGACTCGGCACACGGACGCCGCCATTTCTTTAGCACGGTTACGGAAGGTAGGACAGGGGGGAAGTCTTCGGCTGTTGTCGCGGATTGCCTCTTCTTCGTCATCCTATGAAGATATGCTTTACCTCTTCCAAATGGGAATTGTCGCCCCCATCAGTCCATTGCGTGTTATTGCGGTTGACGTCGGTACTAAAAGTGGCCCTTATCATCTCCCCCTGTGCCTGCTCTCTACAAACCATGATGACGACTCTCAATCTAGATGAATAAATCCGCACACACATAAACCTGGCATATAATGTACCGGTAAATAGACTCAGTGTAGAAAGGCTGACAACTGCTTCAGAAATAAAGCTTGAGTGTAGACTGTATTGACATTTCTTTTGTATATACATAACTTAAATTTTTTTTTTTTTAAACACAAGTGCTTTGTGCTTTAAAAGTGGATTTTTCCCTTTTTCACCTTTTGTTTTTAATATCCTCGATTTCTTACTCCAACACAGTACACAGGTGATGAAGGGAATGTTGTTTCTGATGCTCGCAGCACTGAACACAGCTCACAGCAACATTCAGTTTCACTGTTACTCTGGATAATCCACACACTTAGCTGTGAACACGTATTGAAACTGCTAAATTTTTTTGTTAAATCACATTAAAACACATACAATTTGTGTCAGTAGTGAGTGAAAAACAAGACACGCTGAAAGAGTTTGCGAATGATGAACAAAAACCTTTATACACGCAAGGTGCTGCTTGTCTGGACTGTTTTGGAAAGAGACAAAGAGGTACAAGGTTGGACCTCCTCTGATACCTCTGGTGGCCTCTTCCACAAAAGAACAGAGGGAGACTTGGTGCTAATGGGCAGGTGGATGGATGTCACAGTCATTGGCAGGTAAAGTGAGAAGGTTTCAACAGGGGCTGATTGGGTCATCTCAGGAGGAAGCGGTGGTGGAACCCCACTGCTGATGTGTTTGAACCGAGTCTCTGCCCTCTTTAACAGCATCTTAGGCAGAGTCTTTACTTTTTCTGCTTTAGGTTCCTTCTCCTTGATGCTGCGTTTTGGTGCTGAACGGATGGAGGAGTGCAGTGGAGGAAGTGAGCAGTGGCGCCCGACGTTGTAGCCCTCAACAAGTAGGTTGACCCCGACATACTGTGGCACATCTACTGCTCCCTAAAGACAAACAAAGGGACATGTAAAGTAATGTATATCTCCCTCACAAAGCGGGCCACTTGAATGTGCACGACAACCTGTGGAGGAGGGATAACTCTTGTTTACCTGCCGATATATGAGCTGAAAGTCTCCCGTGCTTGCATTGCGGTCTGCCCTCTGGTCCAGGACGACGCGTAATGTGTCTTCCTGCACAGCAGTACAGAGACGGGCTGTCACTGGGGTGGAGTGAGCCATAGTGGGACTGGCATTGATTTCTATCAACCATGGACTGAGGTCGTGACCTCGGAAACACAGAACAAAATATCTCACATGTGATTATTCATTTGTTTTAATAAGTGTGTTTATTAAAATGTGATCTAAATTAGAATTGAATGCCATGTTTATTTGACTACTTATATATGTTGTTGTTTTTTTACTGCTCCTGAAAAAGCATTTTTAAAAGATAAGTTGATGCATGCTGAAACAGTCAGTACAACATATTCTGTAATATAGCATAATTTACAGTGATGCCATCCTACCAAACATGAAGTCGGCACCGTAGAGCTCAAATGTGTTTTTGCGTGACTCCATCAGATCTTGTGTTGTCTGTAACGCGTGGATCACGGCCTTCTTCATCCCGGGGACTGCCACTGTCTGCCACTGAGCTTCCCGGCCCTGGCTGGACAGAAATGTCCTGAACTGGTCATCCGACCACATGTTGTCTGCTGGGATACCACGATGGCGCTGTTGGGAGGGTGTCAGGTGTTTCTGGATGGAGTTATTGCACAGGTGGACAGAGCTGAAATAATGGGGGGAAATTGAGAGGGCACGATTAGAGAAATGATACAAGCCTCTCACTGCTTCTACTCTCCTCCTACGTTCTTTAGAAGTATCCCCGTCTCACCTGTCCAGTGTATCTAGAGAGTAAGGCTGCGTAGAGAAGCGCAAGTAGCACTTTGTATAAAACCACACAGTCAGAGGGTTCACGACGGTGACCAGGAACCACTGGCGCAGGTCAAATTTGGTGCCATGGACCAGCAAAGGACGCTCCAAGTACTTCTGCACTACCCACTTGCCTTCCTTCCTCAGGGTCGGATCCCCGTCCACCAGGCTGAGGATCTGATCCAGATGCCTGGCACATTTGATACCTGGAAGGCAGGTGTCACAGGTCAGCCAGGACTACGTCAGCTATTATGTGAACAGTTTGAGAGTGTCCGTTATTCTCACCTCTGCCCCTGGACTTTGCACCGGGTTTGATGATCCAGATGTTGTGTATGCCGTCTATTTCCAGCTGTGGACTGACCTCCGCCAGCTTCTGAAGCATGGCTTTGCAGCAGGACACAAAATGATAACTGTTCTCGATCTCCGCTCCTTTACTGGACGAGGAAACGGAAAGACAGTGAGATACCGACGAGCACTTTGGCTTGGCCAGTCGTCTCTCACACAGCACTCACTGAACAACAAGGTTGTAGCCGCTGATAAACTCGGCCCACTCCTCCTCTGTAAGTGTTTGTGGCGTCTCCAAGTGTATGTCAATGTCACGATGCTCCAGGCTCTCTAGAAACTGATGGCATACTTTGAGTGCGCTGTTAATCATTTGGGAAAGGACCACTGGGCTAGATTGCAGTTTGCTTCGTTTCCTCACAGACGGAATGTCATGGCTGGTTCCCTCTCCCGGAGCACCTTGCTCCCTCTCCACAATGTACTTCAACAAACTGGTGCAGGCTGTCCTCCTGTAGTCCTCTACACAAAGGACAGAGACAGGGAGGTATGTATTTCGATGGTTTTCTCTGCAAGTGAAAGTAGAAGGACGCTGGAAATACAATAAAAAGAGATGGGCGTAATCTTATGGGACATTAAGGTCGGGTCTGACCAATGAAAGCAGGCTTCTCATCTTTTGCTCCAAGTCTGTAACAGCGAGGGAAGAAGGTGTCCGGGTCAGCTGAATCAAACCAGTGCAGGTTCCTCAGGTTCACACACAATCCCACCTGACCAAGAAAAGACAAATATGGATGTTGGGGGTGACAGTAGTAGAATAGTATTATTATTATTATTTGTTCTGTAGCAAATGATTACAGCATATAAACCTTGGTGGTGAAGCTGCCTGCTTTTGCAAAATGATTGATAATCTGTTCTTTTTGCAAGCTGTTGGTGTCTATGGCGTCTCTACGGTTTGTCCAATGGAAATTAACCATTTCATTCTGCACCAGGCGACACTGTATGAGAAAGGGGACAGGGTGAACGATCGGGTAGCAACGATCTTTCACTTGCTGTGCCCATTCTTGCCCTTTTTCACATCACTTAAAGCCTCACGTTAGCCTACAACCATTAATGTAATTTTTACCATCAGATCATATAGTCCATCTCGATCCTGCTCTTTTTCGAGATTGTCTGAGAAGAGGGAGTAATGCAAATCAATGATGGGATATTCAGTGATAACGTGATTCATGAAACAGTGCAGGCTCTGCCCTCACTGCTGTGCCGCTGGTGAGCCGTGTGGTCGGGGCGGTGCGCGCGCTGCTCGACCCAGCCTCTGGCCTTCAATGCTGCCCTGACGACAGGGTAAGGGCCCTGGATAGAGAACACCTTCTGCATCTGAGAGGAATCAAAGCAGACACCAGTGATGGAGTGACCTTTGTGGGACAACCAGAATTGTATGTGACCGTGTAACTGTTGTATATATCCACCTTGACAACTTCTTCTGCGAGGGCTTTGGCTTTCCTCAATCTCACCGGGTTAAGAACGGGTACGCTGACAAAACTGCGGCAAACTTTGCCCTCAGGAAGTGAACCTGACGCGCACACACAAATCAAAATATGTTCTAATTCATACTGTTAGTTGTCTAGAAAGCTCTGTAGAGATGATGCTGTTCATGCAGTACACGGAGACTATCCCAAGGGAACCTATGTGACATGTTGGTTGTTCACCTGCAGGGTAAACAAACCTACTTGTTTGGGGACTTTTGCCTTCATCTCGGTTGCCTTGCTGGACCACCGCTATGACCTTCTGATCCTTTGCCGAACCTCCTGTTTCCCCTGCAGTAACAAGGGGGATTGTTACCGTACAATATACAGAATGGCACGACAGGCCAACATACAGCAGGCCAGTACATTCAAGAGGAGAGGCAGGAGAATATTTACACCATACAGTTTCTTTGAACATTCAAGAGAGCATATGTGCAATTGTAAAATATACAAAACAACATTACCACACATTTGCATATAGAGGCCTAAACTGGAGAGCACACAAATGTAATAAGTATACAAGGTATATAAACCACAGGGAGGGCAAAGCCAAGGAGACTAGTGCTTGACATCTTCAGCTTGCAGCAACACAAATGTTGAAGTCATGAAACTTTAATATGGGGCCTCTGAGTGTGACCTCATTATTAATTCAGCACTCATGATCTATACACAAACTCTATGAATGCAGTCCTTTGGAGGTGTAAAGTCATACAAGAGTTTACCTTTATGTTTCATTCTAGAAATTGTTCCAGGAAAAAAAAAGCAACAAAACCCAGAATTTCCTATATTGAAGGCCCAAGCTGTAATTCTCTTCACAATATGAAGTTCAAAAAAGTTGAAATTGAAAAATATGCCCATGTTATTGCCATTGGAAGGGGCAGATGGTTCAACAAACCATCCAGTGTTATGAATGATGGTGATTAACATTTGAAGAAAATACATCTTAGTGATTTCCAGCATTATTTGTCTGGTCCTTGTTCACATGGGGCCCAGGTCTCTCACCACTGTCTCGGCATGGTGCTTTGCATCTGTTGGTAGCCCGGTGGCCCT
Source organism: Cyclopterus lumpus (assembly GCF_009769545.1). Taxonomy (NCBI): domain Eukaryota; kingdom Metazoa; phylum Chordata; class Actinopteri; order Perciformes; family Cyclopteridae; genus Cyclopterus; species Cyclopterus lumpus. The sequence goes on along the minus strand of NC_046970.1, from coordinate 6,618,654 downwards.
CGTGGCCCAGCTGGTCAGACGGTCTGGACCTGGTGGCCTCCATACTAACGTCAGCTCTCATTCTTCAGGCAAACCTTTTCTTTGGTTCTGCTTCGTGGTTCAGACAAGAACCGCTAAAGAAGGACAGTGACACAAATAATGTGATATGTAACATGATTAAACGGCTGTAAACCACCGCAGATCAGGGTCTACTCAAGTGCACTGGACCATCAAGTGGGTCAAATTGCAACAGACAGGTTGGCTCCACCTGTCGGACTCATGGTACCTAAGACAGGGTGTGATACTCATGATTTCCTCCAGTGACCTGTATAACCCAGACACATATCCCAACAACTGAAAAAGTCCTCTTTTATTTGATTTTTTTACTAACGTTAGCATCACTGTTACAACTTTCCGACTGTCACTCTTTTTAAAACTTACTGGCACAATAGCCAGCAGCAGCAGACACTGTGTTCTCGACCTTAAGCATGTTAAGCAACGCGTTGCCCTAATGGTTTAACGTTTGTGTTGCTCTTACCTGCTGAGGTCCACAAGTCGACCAACTCGATCGCAAAGTTTGACTCTCGACCGGTTTGTTGTCGCCATGGCACCCGCTGGATAGACAGCTCCCGATGATACCACTTTATCGGGACATAACTTGTGTGTGAGTGTGTGTGCATGTGTCTGTGCGTGCGTGTGTGTTACGTCATATCGTAGTCTTGTGGAATAACTGAATACGGTACGCTGTTTTGTTGTTATTATTTTTTTGATTTGATCTTCTTCGGTGTTCTGTCGCCATCTTGGGGCTGCCGCACGGTGTCACGTGACATCGCAGTCTGCCCGGGCAAATCCCCGCACTCCGTTCAAGCTAATATAACATAACACAGCTCAACTTTACGATAGCCTTCAGAACACACGGAGGCAGGTATCGCCAAGCCGAGCGGGTTACTGCAGCTATTTTAGTGGCTGTTTTCTCCATGAAATGAACTTAAGCTAAACCGCTAACCGTGTGTTAACTTAGTTAGCGTAACATAACCCCCCCACCTCCTCTTTCTCAGGCGGCTGAAAAGTGCTACATTCGCCCAAAGATGTGTGGAAGAACCGCGTGCACGCTTGCTTCCGACGAGGTGAGCCGAGCCTGCTCCTACAGAGACCGTGGAGGACAGCGGAGACAGCCCCGCTGGAGGGACGGAGATGCGGACAAATACCGACCCTCTTACAACAAGAGCCCCCAGTCCACGAGTCCCGTGCTGCTGTCCCAGAGGCATTTCGACACGGTGAGGTAACCGTGTGGGTGCCTGAGTGAGTTTCATACACCGTGGGATGGACGCCAAAGACGGAGGCCGTTATGTGAAGATATTATATTGCCCAATAACGTCTTTTAGTAGATGACAATACGGATACACAATAACAAACAGTGCAATAAAATGCAACAAGAATTGGACATTTAAATGAACCACATGTTCATTTTTAATGTTTTTGTGTACCCTCCTTGTGTGTCTGCAGAATGCTCCTGTCGATGAGTGTGTGCTGGCCTCCATGCGCTGGGGTCTGGTCCCTGCCTGGTTCAAGGAGAATGACCCGAGCAAGATGCAATACAGCACCAACAACTGCCGCAGTGAAAATATATTGGAGAAGAAAACATACAAGGTACATGCAGATTTAAGGCAACGCTGAGAGCTGTATTGTTTTACGCCTTGGTCTCTGTGCTTTGACGTGTGTGATCGCTTTGTCGTCTCCCTAAAGGATCCCCTGATAAAAGGGCAACGCTGTGTCATCCTGGCTGATGGCTTTTATGAGTGGAAGAGGCAGGCGAAAGACAAGCAGCCTTTCTTCATCTACTTTCCTCAGACGAAGGGAACCAGTCAGGAGAAAACAGATGATGAGGATGACCCTGCAACCTCAGCTGGCAATAAGGAGAATTCAGAGACAACGGGCCCTCCAGAGGAGGACTCCGCTGACTTGACACAGGTTCGTATTAGGGTTTCTGTAGCAATATAAAGCACCACCAACATTTACTTTCATCCAGATGAGAAGTAGAGAGAATGCAGCTGGGGCGGAAATTGCCATGATGGAAAATATCCTGTGTGGGAGACTAGCCAAAATGTACATGTGTCCCCCAGGTGTTTCTTTAGCATTCAAAATGTCATGCTAAGTACAAACTCATGCTTTGGTTTGATACTGGTGACAGTACTGGAGTGTACAAAAAAATATTACAAACATACCAACAAAGTCCAGCCCATTTTCATCAAATCTGCTCATTCTTGGGCTCTATGCTGTGTTGGTCAGGGAGAAGCACCAGGTGAGTGGACTGGATGGAAGTTGCTGACTATGGCTGGACTGTTTGACTGCTGGACACCTCCAGGTGGCGGAGAACCCCTTTACACATACAGTGTAATAACTGTGAACGCTTCCCTGAATCTGGAAAGCATCCATGATAGGTAAGGATAGCTAATGAGGACACACCATTTTTTCCATTGGTGTCTGTATGGAATCTTAAATTACTGTGTGGTTTAGGATGCCAGCAGTCCTGGATGGAGAGGAAGAAGTGAGAAGATGGCTGGATTTTGGGGAGGTGAAGTCTCAAGACGCCATGAAACTGCTCCAGTCTAAAAGCAGTTTGACTTTTCACCCCGTCTCTTCACTAGTAAACAACTCTCGCAACAACTCTCCAGAATGCCTTCAGCCAATAGATCTAAACAGCAAAAAGGTATCTGATTTACTGTGGCATTTTACTCTCTGTGGTTGAATAAGTAACAGTTGTCTGGTGAGGTTTAAGCTGACCAATCTGACCCATAGGAGCCCAAACCCACAGCCAGCAGTAAGATGATGATGAGCTGGCTGGCGAGCAGTGAACCTTCAAAGAGGAAGGAGCCCGCATGCGAGAGTAAAGAGCAAGAAAGCGAGGCAGCGGCTCAGTGCCAGTCGACAGGATTACTTCACCAGTGGCTTCATGGGGCCAAAAAACCAAGAACCAAATGAAGATATGAACTGGGACTGAAAACTCTGTAGTGTTAAAAGACCATTTAGGCATTATTTATTCCACTTAACTATTTTTGACAGTTGTGAGAAAAACATGCTTTTGCTTCGTAAGTAATGCTTTCTACGTAATAAAAAGAAAATGCTACAGATTGGAATTTATTTCAAAAATGCTATCAATAAATGTCAGAAATAAAGACCGCATGCTTTAATCAACATTTTTTATTACCCTTATTACTTGAAACGCGAAGACATTTCGAAACAATGTAGATGCTATGCATTTATCATATTAATGATATAATAATGATGAATGCCAATACTTCCCCAGACTTCTTTTTTTTCTTCTTTCAAAAGTTACAATATGTATGCTATCTTGTAATCTATAATGCATTTCAAAGTTTTAACATAATACGAACAGACAGTTAAAGATCTGATCGGTTAAAAGAAATGTCAAGCACTTAAATTGTTTGCCAACATGAGCAACTGGCAAAATCGGATATGGAGATTTACAACACAACTTTTTGCCTTCCCCACACAGTGATTGAGAGGTTTGCAAATATACAAAGTCTTGCAATAGTTTGACAGTAAAAACAAATCTACTAACTAATAGTACTCCGTTATTATTATATTTATACTTGAGAAAAATATCTCCTCCGGGGCTATCGGGTAGAATGACATGCTATCGTCGTTTGGTTCATTCCCACGGCAGATGTTGTACCAAGAATAACTGATTACGAGATGAACCCTCATTTTCCCAATAGAGGGACAGCACTTACATCAAGGAGCCAAGTCTGGAATAACTATGTCCTCAACCTGAGCTACAATAGCATTTATTGCAGCTCCAAAGTGAGATTCTTAAGAGAGTCGTAAGTATTTGTGGCTGACAGCAAAGTGCAAAAAAATAAAAAATAAAACCTGTCACCAAATGGGATTTTTTCGATTATGTGCCAATCAATGAGAATCAGCAGGCAGCACATGATTGTGACCCACATGCAAATTCACATTTCTGATCCTTTACTACTTCAGCTGAGTTCTTTTTTAAAAATTTTTTATAGACTGTATGAGGTAAAGTGAAACCATGGCCACGACTGTTTTTGATAATAACAAATTTAAGCCACAACACAAATGAGGGGGGGGGGCGGGGGGGCACGTTTCCTCTCAACACAAACATGAAGATATAATGTTTCTATTTACCAAATAAAAAAAAAGGAGTTGGAACCAAAACTGAGCATGAAAACAGTGATCTATATGGAACCAAAAACCAGGTTAGTCCAAACCACCACCGTCATGAAAAAGTATGTGCGGAAACACTGGGAAGGAAATAAGCATCGTACGAGTGAATTCCATAATATTTTTCTTTAAGATGCTCTTTGGGCTAGGAGACTCATATTTGATAGAAAATGTGTGTTTTGGATACATAAGAAGGTGAGTGCAGCACATTAGTTTGTAGTACTCGGATGAGTGGGGTGCTGCTTGTATGTTGGGCTTTCAGGATTAACACAGTGGGCCATGGGATAAGGGATATATAGACAAGGCAGGAAAGGTTAGTGAGGGCAGAGACAGCCCCCCAACACCCCTCCAAAGATCTTCAGAGCCCTCAGCAGCTGCAGGTCTCCGCTGACGGCTTGGCTCGCTCGTTCCTGTCCAGCTTTATCGGCTCGGGAAACTCGTTGTACAACTCCACTTCGGTCTCCTGAAATCAGACAAAAACAGTTGCATCTCCCAAGTTTTCAATGTACAAATGCCGGAAACAAATGGCATTCCTCGACATTCGAGAGACTCTGGGTCAAACTGTCTGACAGGATTTCCTGCCGGCCCGTTACCTGTTTGAGGGCGTTGCGTGCGATAGTCTGGAAGGCCTGCTCCACATTGATCGCCTCCTTGGCGCTGGTTTCGAAATATGGAATGTTGTTCTTGCTTTGGCACCAAGCCTGTGCTCGCTTGGTTGTCACCTGAAATGCAAAAGAGCGATTGTTAAACTTAAGAAACATAAGCGCATGACATGTTCTAAACTAAATTCCAAAGCCTCAAAAACTACCAACTATAACTGTACATTTTCCTTGAAAAACAAAAACGGTGCACATAACAATGCCCCTTGCAAAACATAAATCATGACTATCTGGACCCACCTGTCTGTTCTCCAAGTCTATCTTGTTGCCCAGCACCACAAAGGGGAAATTCTCCGGGTCTCGAGGACTGGCCTGGATCAAGAACTCGTCCCTCCAGCTGTCGAGAGTCTTGAAGGTGTTGGGTGCCGTCACGTCAAACACCAGGACGCAGCAATCTGCTCCACGGTAGAACGCCACGCCTAAGGACTGGAATCTCTCCTGACCCGCCGTGTCCCAAATCTGAGATATAGAAACAATCACACGCGGTGTGTCACTAAATAATCAGATCGCTGTCGCATTCTTTGCGTGTGTCATCTCCTCAGTACCTGCATCGTGACAAGTCTGTCATCCACCATGACTTCTTTCGTCAGGAAATCAGCGCCTATTGTGGCTTTGTACTGGTTACTGAACTTCTTATTCACATACTGGTTCATCAATGAGGTCTTCCCAACTCTAGGAGAGAAAAGAAATTCACAGGAGACATTCAGAAACAAATGACACAGTCATTGAGATGCATCGATTGGTAAAAGTACAAAATGGGTTCCTTGCTTGTTAAATAGAAGTGAGCGTATTATTACCAGATCAGAATAAATACCCCAATTAAGTGTTTTCTTTACAATAAACCATCCATCTTTATCGTTGTTCTCACTGCCTTAGCTTTTAGGCTTTGGCTCAACAACACTCACCCAGAGTCTCCGAGGATGATGACTTTGAGTAGTACTTTCTTCCTTGATGTCATTGTGCCACAGCTGTAAAGTCAAAAAAAGAAGAAGAAAAAAGGGAGGAGATTAGAGGGGAGGAGAAAATCCACAATATAAGCAGACCAATGCTGGAATTGCTCAAACAAGATGAATACAGGAGTCCTGCCCCATGAAGTTGACCCTTCCGATATGAGCCAACAGGTTTCACAGAAAGATGAGGCCTGTGTGTGCGTCTCAAAATACACTCCAAATAAATTGGGCTGTTCTTGGAATGAAACCCAGCACAGTGTCTCCAAGACATATGTTTCCTTCACTTCACAAAGGCAAATACAGTAACAGGGGGTAAACAATATACTGCACCGCATTGTACCATAACACGTTGCTCGAAATACAACTCATGAAACACAACAATTCACTCCACTTGTTTTCGCTTTCCAAAAATATAATGGCAGCGCTAGGGCCATTGACACTTACTATTTTTAGCACACACAGCTGTTTTTTTTAATTATTGTTATACTGTAAAGCGTTGATTTTGTGATATTTATATTTTGCTTATACAAACCATTCAATGGGAAATTTAACAACATTGTTTCATTCCCAAGATACAATTATTGCATCTTTTTAAAAAAAAGCTGGACAGTACAGCAAAAATGGAACAAGCCCCCTGTGACTCCAAAACATTCTGAATACTGAACCGTGAATCATGTTAATGATTAAATGTGCTGTATTGCATCATAACTTCTCAGCTAATAACTGTATGTGTCCTACCAAACAGGTGGTGCACTTCAATCATCATCCACACAGACACAACAGTTTTTTCATAAAACTACTTGGAAACTAAGCTTAACTTGGGAAAAGAAAGAGCAATCTTTGCTCAGCTCTTCTTCAGACGGACTTGTACATAAATGAATAACTCTATATTGGCTTGTTATAAAATCTCTGATAAACATCTCAAAATTATATCTCCCAATTTTTTAACATCATGTCATGCTGAAATGTGTCTTATTTATTGAAAACGGCAACCATATTACTGGTAACGAATGATACAGATTTATTTGTTGGTTCTAAAACCCATGGCTGATGCTGATTGAGATCAAGACATCAATCAAGCATTTCTCACTTTGACCGAATGTGCTTTCTAACAATAAAACTCCCCATATTGCTGTAACGACCAAAGTCCAGACTCTATTAACGATACACTTCAACTCAGCAATCCACTCTGATTAAACCTGGATGACATCATTATTAACATCTGGAAGAAGTTTACTCCACGCGTAATTTTTACGTTAACAGACAGCTAAATGAATGACAATCCACGGCTTGAGTCCACATCGGCGCTATTGTGAGGCAAAACTATTCCGGAGCTATTGCTGCGGCTCTCATAATCTGCACCCCATGACACTGTGTCAGGGATTGATCACATGGTTATAAAACACAGGACTAACGGAACCATGACTTGGCACGCGTGATTAGCACAGCAAACGCTGCAGTTGCATACAATACAGACACACAGACACAGACACACACACAGCGGTATAATCCATAGTTGGGATCAATCTGTGGACCTCCCTGGTCGATTCCACTAAATAAACTGAAAGCAGAGAGTCCTGTCTCACATGTTTTACCCAAACAGCCATAAAGACATCAAACACACTATTGTATACGTTGCAGTCTGGGATCAAAATGCTAGTAGTATAAAACAACGGTTGAACGTAGGTTGGGATAACGGTATCACTATTAAACACAGACTCAACGATACATTAGCCACATCGGTGACACTTCTTAATGTAAGCTAACGTTTAGTTAGCTAACGTTAAATAAAGCTATAAGGTATATTAACCAACGTAAAACGTAGTTGCAGCTAACGTTATATATCGTGAATGTATAATATATACATAGTCAGTGAAAGCAATAACTAGAGTCACCAGAAACTAACCTGGGCGAGGATCCTGGGGTAAAAAAAAAATCAAAAATCAAAAATCAAAACTGGACTTTTCTTCTGGTTGAAACGTCGGCTAGCGAACAGGCTAGCTAACAGGCTAACGGCTCCTGTGCGAAAACAAGACGTTTTAAAAAGTCGACAGCGAAGCAACCTCCGACAGTTAGCTTCGCAGCTACCTCGATGTGTCCAACTCAACACTGCGGGCGCCGATGTCTATCGCTGTTCGTCTAACGGAGGCCACTTGGTACAATGGTCTGTTTCGCCCCGTTACCGTTGACGCTCGCCTTTCCTGTCGAGCTAACGCGCTATCTGCTAGCCGAGATCTGTTCACTTCCTCCAAAACAAGCTCGGTCCGACGTCACGCGCTGGACACGCCTAGTTCAACAGAAACCCGAGAAGTCACAACAACACATGTGTCATAACTTATAATATATATTTAATTAAGTATAGTGTGAAGGAACAGAAGAGCCAGTGAACACGAGACTACCTGAGCCTTAAATTGTATGCTTCCCCTTCATTTTCATAGTTTTAGTTAACAATTGTCACAATTAATTAATCAATTAATATACAGAACAACAACACTTGGGGCTACACACTATCCACATCGAAGTGAAATGTGTCTTTTCTTTTAGCAATGTATGGTTGACCAGAATAACCTGCGAGGGAGCCTGGGATAAAAGTGTGACCTACTCCCCCCTATGATGTTATGACTACTGCCTCCAGACCTTTTCCAGCCACTGGTAGGACATCATTATGTCAGCCATCTTTGCTGTTTGCCATTGGTGCCACCAAATGAGGGTGTTGGCCATAAGCCTTGAATTGTCATGGCTATGCCATTTTTAGGGGTTAGGGCTCTCAGGAGTTAACACTTTGGGACCCAGTTCACTGTTTTTTTTTAATGAAAGACCGTGGCCCTGACCTAACTTAATCCCAGTTCATTTCCAGTGGTTGCACAGTGACTATGTGCTGGACTTTTGGGTGTAATCATGATTTTGAGGAAGACTTTTAAGGTCTCCAGCAGAATCAGCTCAATGTCATCTGCAGTCGTTCATGAATCCCTAGTAAAATTTAAGACAGGCTAAAAGTACAGTGCTCTAGAAATAAATAGTCTTTTTAACTGTGTCCTAAACAGCCTCTGTGTGTAATTTTGAGTGTTATTCATCACATTTGATTTACAGAACAGTCAAATACTGTGATTTGGGTGTGACCAGTATTCTTGACTGAAGTCATATGACTCGCAGAGTCCATGGACTAGATCCTACAAAGACATTAACAGCAAACAGGTATTTGTCCATGAACCCCATTCAATAACAACTTTGTCAGAATGCTAAAAATCCTATTGCAATTTCTAAAAATTACACCTGATGCCGAAACCAGGGATCGAACCAGGGACCTTTAGATCTTCAGTCTAACGCTCTCCCAACTGAGCTATTTCGGCCTGCCTGCTAACTCAAAAGATAAATAATTAAACAATATAAAGTCCCACTGAAATAATGTTATTTTGTGTTATTTAGTTTTCCATTTGGAACACTGACATTAGAAGGCATAAATCCCTGACTACCACAAATATTTAATGGTCAGTAAGTCCATCAGTGTCCAACATTTAGAGTCAACAAGTTTCAAGGGTTATTTCAGTGTGGTTGTCTTCTGACAAAAAACCCTTGTAACACAAGTATAACGTTTCTGCTTGTGCCACAATCGCTTCCGACGCACGGCGCGTTGTAAAGTGCGCGCCGTGACGCCATCACGTCGGACGGAATGAAGCGTCATCATTTCTGATGTAGAGCGGCACGGCGGCCTTTCTTCGCTGCTCTACGTTTCCCCTCGAGCTGTCTGTTCTTATCCAGGTTTTTTTTGTCTTTCTTCCCAGCTCTGAATTTCTCTCACAATGACTCGAAAGTCGCCACTTCTCGCCGCTTGCCTGCTGCTTCTGGCTGCAGTGAGCTCGAAGGTTTCGGCGGACGGTTTGGTGAACGAAGAAGTGAAGAGGACAGTGGACCTGGGCACTCATCTGGCCAAAATCACCGCGGAGATCGTCTTGTCCAACCAGGGACACTCTGCCGTCCAGAGCTTCATATTGGCGGTCGAGGCTGAGCTGGCCCCGCACCTGGCGTACGTCGGAGCCTCGGTGAGCAGAGCACCAGTGAATTAACGTTAAATACCGCTAGCATCTCTGTAACACTTTCTCACGAGCCTTTAGCCTGTTAGCTAACCACTTCATAGTACGCTACTCGTGTCTTGGCTCTGCAACTCTCAAATAATGCATTCGTCTCCCCCTAAATTGACAGCAGCAACATCGGACGGGTTAATAACGACGTGACTGTGCGTTCATTGAATGTATGGATTTGCAGCTAACTTACTCCCTAGGCTCGTGCGATTCAGTGTGGGTAACGTCAACGTTAGCTAGCATTTCAACATGTCGCTAGCTAACGTTGTATTGCTTCGTGCAAACATATTGGCACGAGCTCATTTGCTAATATTGCAGAAATGTGCCGAACACGGATTAATTCATTTTGAGTTACTAAAGAAGTGGGTTGTAGGACGTTAACTTCCGCAGCGCTGCACGCTCTGTCAGTGGCTGAATGACACGTATGAGCTGTGCAGCTCACTTCCGTGTGTGACTGCGCAGGACTGCCCCCACCCCTTTCTATTATTTGTGAAGCTGTAAAAGTGCTCTGTTTTTAATACCTGTATTTAGATTGAAAGTGTTTTTTTTCTTGCATCGAGAGTATGCTCAAAGCACAATGTTTCCACAGGTGAAGGGTGATGAGGAGGAGGATGGCACACTTGAACTTCAACAGACAACAATTCAGGGCCAAAGGTATGAGATCAGACTCATCAGATCGTTGTTATCCAGCATTGCTTCCACGCTTTCCTGTGCAACTGTCAGTCCATTGACTTTTAATATGAAAACAAATGGGTTTGGTTATAATACTATAATTGGCAACTTGGTAAATTAGTTATTCATAAATATTGAGGGTAATTTTGGCAGCATTTTACATCAACAATGTTACGTAATGAAAACCAGTCTGTCTCATTAAAAAAACAAAATCCTTTCAAGAATCCAAACTTGATTTCCTGAAAACAAGTTTGCGTTGCGTAGTTCCTGAGAAGCTGATCTTTTACAGAATTATGTAAATGTCTCTTACCGGTGCTCTTCTCTGTCTCATCTGATCCCATACAGTGGTTTATTTTACAAAGTGCACCTGCCCTCCAGTCTGGCAGCAGGCGCTCAGCTGAAAACGAAGGTGGAGATGACTTTGAGCCACGTCTTGAGGCCCTTCCCCACACACATCACACAGGCTGAGCGCCAGCTGGTGGTCTTTCAGGGGAACCACTACCTGTACTCCCCTTATCCCACTCGCAGCCAGACTACACGTGTTCGCCTGGCCTCCAAGACTGTGGAGACCTACACCAAACTGGGTAACCCCAGCAAGAACGATGAGATCCTTGAGTACGGACCTTTCCGTGATGTGGCGCCGTTCAGCGAGGTATGGCTGTGACCAGATCGGATGAGCTTCTAGTGAAGCTGCAAAAAAGTGTTTGTAAAACGTTCTGTGTGTTCTTTTCCAGGATGCAATGAAGATCCATTACGAAAACAACTCGCCCTTCCTCACCATCAGTAACATCATTCGGACCATAGAAGTCTCTCACTGGGGGAACATTGCTGTGGAAGAGACTATCGACCTGAGGCACACAGGCGCCGTCCTAAAGGGGCCTTTTTCACGCTACGATTATCAGCGTCAGTCAGACAGCGGCATCTCATCTGTCAAATCCTTCAAGGTGTTGTATTAAACATAAACCACTGTTGTTTTCACTATTAAGATGATGATGATGACTATATACTTTCTGCCCAACAGACTATCCTTCCTGCCTCGGCTCAGGACGTCTACTACAGAGATGAGATTGGCAACATTTCCACCTCCCATCTGCAGGTTCTGGATGATTCAGTGGAGGTGGAGGTCAGGCCTCGCTTCCCCTTGTTCGGAGGCTGGAAGACCCACTACATGATCGGCTACAATCTGCCCAGCTATGAGTACCTCTACACCCTGGGTGAGTTCTAAAAACTTAACTAACCCAGACATAGTAGAACACTTTGATTCCCACCCCTATTCAAAAGAGAACCACCACAAATAGAAGAAGAGTAGAAGTGGATAATTGAGACAAAAGTAGTTGACCACCTCAGCAGGTCAGAGTCACTGGTGCTTGCTGTTATCCTGATTTATACCCAGGCTCCTTATTTAGACTGAATCCCACGGTGTGTTGTTTATCTTCTAGGGGACCAGTATGCACTGAAGATTAGACTAGTTGACCATGTGTATGATGACCAGGTGATTGACTCCCTGACTGTTAAAATCATCCTGCCAGAGGGTGCCAGGTCAGTGACTGCAAGCAAATCTTCAGTATGTTTCGGTTTAGCAGGGATTTCTGCAGTATTTGATGCTGAGTTCTCATATTTTCCCTCTAATGTCCTCTCAGAAACATCCACGTGGATACACCTTACAAGATTGATCGCAGGCCAAACCAGCTGCACTATACATATCTGGATACGTTTGGCCGACCAGTGCTGATCGCCACCAAGAATAACCTGGTGGAGCATCACATTCAGGATGTTGTGGTAAGACGAACAGTAGAAAGAGATGGGAACATGGACATTCTATATTACATGCATATATTTGAGATTGCTTAGACTAATGTAACATGTTGGAGTGTTATTAGGCGAATTAAGATAAGATGCAGAGCTTGTAGTAGTATACACTTGTTTTGATTCTTACCTATTGAGCCATCCTTTGCACCCTGAGGAACACATTGTGGAACACTGCTTAGGAAAGCCTCTAAGAACAGCAAAATGACCCGGAGGTTTTTGTTTGTGGTATTTATCTATATCAGTCATGCGGTGCTGTGAATGTATTATGAAGATCTCTGGCTAGACTGTACTTTCACATTGCATTCTTCTTAGTGCTGTATAATCTCACAGCATCAACAGTCAAAGCAAGGTCTTCAATTTGCAATATGTTAGAGAGATAAGCAATGCCTCATCTCTGAGAAGCTTCAGTCGGCATAGGTTTTATTGAAGGCATTAGCAGCGTAGTATTGTGATAATATATTGTTTCAGCAGGGTGCACCATGGCGTGTGGGTAAGAAAGACCTTTGATGGCAATGTTTAGTATGGCTGGGGACATTAGTTGCATTTTTCTCACATCTCTCTACTTTAGCTTTCTAATAATAGCATACAATAACCCCCCAAAATGAATCCTTTATGATATGAGCTGTGAAAATGTATACAAATTTTGAGTTAATAAACCTCTTTTGTAATTACCAGGTTCATTATAACTTCAACCGGATCCTGATGCTGCAGGAGCCTCTTTTGGTTGTCGCGGCCTTCTACATCCTCTTCTTCACGGTCATCATCTATGTCCGCCTGGACTTTGCCATCACAAAGGTATGACGGGTGTCTCTAAAGAGAGCCTGGTTTCTGCTGGCCTAGTTTTCCCATATGCTTCCCTCCCTTTGGCAGATATTCTGCATAATTCTATATCTGTGTTGATGTCTTGTCTTTTTTGTTCAGGACCCTGCAGCTGAGGTGCGTATGAAGGTGGCCTCCATCACCGAGCAAGTGCTGACTCTGGTCAACAAGCGCCTGGGTCTGTACCGACACATGGACGAGGTGGTCAATCGCTACAAGCAGTCCCGCGACACCGGGGCGCTCAACAGTGGTCGGAAGACCCTGGAGGCCGACCACCGCACTCTCACCAACGAAATCAGCTCGCTGCAGTCGCGCCTCAAAGCGGAGGGCTCCGACTTGGCCGATAAGGTGAGAGGCTTGTTTTCGAGAGCGTGGGCCGAAATGGCGCGAGTGAAATGATCTAAAAGTACAGCGGCGTTTAACCCCTCCTCTGTGTTCTTAGGTCGGGGAGGTGCAGAAGCTGGACGGCCAGGTGAAAGAGCTGGTGTGTCGCTCCTGCCAGGAGGCAGAGCGGCTGGTGGCGGGCAAGGTCAAGAAGGAAGCGTACATCGAGAGCGAGAAGACCCTGACCGTCAAGAGGCAGGAGCTCGTCGGCCGCATCGACAGTCTGCTGGATGCCCTCTAAGCTACTCCTGACACACTAGCGCACACAAGTAGACACACAGCACCACCACCTGCTACGATATACAACCGACTATTTGTATGAATGAGAGAAAATGTGACACAAATACTTTTTTTTATTTTTATTTTTTACCATCTTTGAACCCATACATGGACAATTAATATCTCATCTACTGGTCGTGGTTTATCCAAACATGTGTGCCTTGTGATAAACGTGAGGTCACTGTCCTCGGCTCTACAGCAGCTACGTCACAACTTTTGGCTTCTTTTTTTTTGGTTTGTCTGTTTTTGAGTTTTGTTGAGCTACATTCAAATGTTGTCACACTGACTTGACACCTGATTTTTATGTTCAAATCTGAAATTGTTTTTTTTTTTTTTTTCTTCCCCCTCTTAAAAGTATGTGTGGTTATGGGACTTTTTATTTTGAAAACTAATAGGAGAAGGGCCCAGGTCTCATGTCTTTACTCGCATATGCCATATTCTAAGGTTGAGTCATCTCTAGCAAGTATTAAGGTGATCTTTATCCAATCATGTCTCTTTTGCACTTACAACTTTTTTCTACTTGCCCATGACTGACGTTTATTTCTTAACAATTTTGAAGCTCTGATTCGGCATCGTCTCAAAAGTTTGTTTTCGATGTTCCTCAGTCATATTTTCTACATTTTGTATGATTTTTCTCTTGTTTTGTAAGTGGTGTTTTTCGACCATGAGATTAGTGAATACATGAGATTAGGTTGTATGCGAGAAAAGACATGGGAGATGGAACACCGAGGTTAGCGAAATGGGCGATGATATGGAAAGTTGTCAAATTTCAAATAAAGTTTTGAGAAACTCATCATTTAGCACGTTGTTTGTTTTATATTGCAAAGCAGTTGTATAAAGATGGACATTGGACTTCTGGTTTACAGCTGGTGTATTGGTTCATTTGGGAAAGCAGTACCCTTGTTTAATCATAAGAGGGCGCACCTGTATCGACAAGCACCAGTTAACCATATTGGAGGCTTTCTTCTGTTGAGCAACTACTCTGCATTTCTGACCCTGACATTTAATACTCCTCTAATAAAATGTCGTCCTATAATAAAAATATGGGCTGTATGCACTATGACTGGTGGCCCTTTTTAAACAGGCACCTCAGAGGGAATTTCCAGCACATTGTTGCATTCCTTGTTTCAGTGAAATCCCCCCACCCCCTCTATCGCCCTCTCCTCCCCAGACCTGCCCCGATAGAATTCGGAGCCCAGGACAAACATACGGGTCAGTCTGAGGTCACTGCTTTCCCTCTGAGGTCACCAGGGGTCCTGGGAGGTCACTTCCTGCTCCATAATAACAGGCCCCGCTCCCCTCACAATGATAATGTTAACATATTGTATGTGCCATACAATAATCATTCTGAAAATACACAGCAGGGGGAAAAGCAAAGACAATGTCTGTTCGCACTGATGCTCGGTGCTGGTGAAAGGCCACACAATGGCGTTTTTTGTTTGGGTGTTCGTACGCCAGTGGAGATTTGGAGCGGTGAGAGTTCGGAGAGCCGCAGAGTCTCATTCTCACAGCAGAACACAGCCGGCCGCTGCTCGCTCACATCCACCTCAACGCCGGCGACTGTGGAGCAAAGCGCTGAGCTCACGTCTGCCTGCTGCTTTGTAAAGATGCTATCGGGCCTGGACTGACGGGTCTGAAGGATTTCTCTGGGGACTGAAAGTTCATTTCAAATGTGTGAATTAGAGAGGTTTTATAGAATGAATTAATGGCCTTGTGAATATACATTTGTGTGTTTGTAAATGTCAGAAAAGGTTCAGAGGAAATAATAAAGTGAACATTGCATTGTATTTGTGCAATATTGTTATTTAAACACTTAATTTAGTGCCCATAAAAAGACATTTAGATGCTTCACTGTGAGTTTGGACAAACATGTTATTGATCTTAAAGCAAATACATAACATTTGATTTAAAGGAAGCATAAAACATTAAATCACATGAATTCCACCAAAGTAAAACACTTTCCTGCTGAGCTCAGACAGGTTTTTCTGGTACTTTCTTTCTCCATCAGGATTACATTTTGCTTGTGTTTTGTCTCAATATATAATTTCTTTGTTGGGGCATTATTAGTCAATACATTGAAACAGGAAAATTACACTAAACTAGCTTTAGGGAATCTCAGTCACTGCAGTTTGTTGTTTTATCTCTGTTTTCTGGGGTTTTCTAACAAGCTGTTTTGTTGTTTTGTTAAAAAATGACTCACTTCTATGGCATTATACTTTCTATATGTCTGATTCTGGTCTTCACTTACTTGTAGCCCACTATGATGTGGCTTTGTAGGGCAGAATAGTAGGCAATTGCCTCTCAGACTGGCCATTCACTCTCACAGCATACCTGATTAGTCATGTGATCATCCGGAGTAAGTCTCTTGATAAATGCCTGTTATTCTTCAAAGTGTCTTTGAATTTGATGTTAGAACGATGCTGTGAGCCAGTATCACGCTGCTGGACTCTTCCCTGCCTCATGAAGGGCATCACTGAATGAGCCTCATGTTCTGTTGACGCATGTGCTTCCCTGTTTGACTTACATTATGTCATTGGCAGAGCATTGTCTTGTGCGGTCTCTCTGTGTTTTTGGTTGATTGGCCTTTCAGTCTTTTCAGTTCCAGCTCTGTCCTCTGGCCCAGGATGTGATTACCGGTCGCAGAAGAACTGCGGTTTATCTGTTGGCGTACGCCGAGCAGAATACTGTTTGAACCGGAATTCATGTGCAGCACTGTATCCTGATGTGGCAAACCGTGTGTGTGTGTGTGTGTGTGTGTGTGTGTGTGTGTGTGTGTGTGTGTGTATGTGTGTGTGTGAGGTGGATGAGGGGGTTTGTGGACGGGTTGGGCCATGTGGTTGAGCTGTCATGGTCCTCCCCCCCCCCTCAAGCATGGAGTTGATTATTATCTTCCTTTCCTGGAGTATAGTAAAGATGCAGAATGTGTTCTTTCTTTATCTGCCAGAAAAAATAATGAATATGCAAAAAGAATGTGGAGTTAAACTACGTATCAGTTGAAGGGGTAATCCACAAACCCTGGGCCTTGTGACGTGGTGGTGATTGATTACATTGAGGGCTCACCTGCACTACTCTCCTTCTTAATCTTTCTTGCTCTGAAATACACACACACACACACACACACACACACACACACACACACACAAAGAAGGAGGCAGAAGTCACCAGTCAGGGAACAATATCCTGCTCAGAAGACCCTTCACAGCACACTCTCATAAATCACTGAGACAGAGCCACCACCCTCACTGTCAGTATGTTATTATGCACACACACACACACTCTCTGACACACACACAGACACACACACACTGAGGTCCACGTTCCTCACGATATACACTCGTTCAATTTCAGTCAATCCTGTTACCCAGCCATAAAAGGATGTCATCGAAAAGAAGAAATATGACTCGAATCTAAAACTCAGAACTTGCCCTCAAAAACCCGCCTCACCTGCGCTGATTCCCTCTGGCTCTGGTTAAAACACACGTCTTCACAACAGCAGCTCTGTGTCCCGCTCTGCCCTGGCCCTCTGCACCGGCCATTCCTCAGTGACAGGGTGCCGGGATGAGGGGATGAGAGGCTCTGAAGGGCGAGGTGAGGGATGGATGAAAGCCCCCGGGGGTAAGGTCCCGGGGCCCTGCGTCCTGTGCAGGTGGCAGGTGTGATCTGGCCGGGTGCAGAAGCGTGAGGGCAAGGAAGAGAAGGACAATGAAGGCGTCTGTGGCCCTCGTCGCAGCTGCAGCAGACAGGGAGGAGCGGGGCTGACAGATCAGACAGTCAGACGGACAGAAGGACGGAGGAAGGGAAGGACAGCGTCGGACACGCAAAGATGGAGATGGGACTTCAAACAGAGGATTGGGCCCTGGGTGCAGAGAGATGCATTCTTGTCTGGCATGGAGGAGGCGGGGAAGGAGGGAGGGCCGGGAAGACGGATGACTCAAAAAAGTCCGAGCATCAAAGTCCACGGTCGTCCTCCTCTCGTGCAGATGTTTACATCGTGCACACTTTTGCTCAAAGCCCCTGTGCTCTGCCTATATACGTGCGCATATTGATGTCAACCTCCCTCTCCTATAGGATTTGTATCGATGAGACAGTAATCCTCTTCCCTTGCCGCCCTTGTGTGCAACTGTCCACAGCTCCCACTAAGACCCACTGATCTCTGCCACATGGCGCTCCATCAAAGCACTGATGGTCATGCCTATCAGGGCAAGTTTTTGCCAGAAAATAAAAAAGCTGCAGCCGCAGGGGGCTCATACATGAGCGGCGAATGAAGGTCTAACGCTACTTTAGACTTTGTATCATCTTGGATGACATGAAGGCGAGTGAAACAAAGCTGCTCTCTGTTAAAAAGCACTCTTGTGTGAGCGTGTGCACAGACACACGCACGTGTTTCCTACTTTCTCTATCGGACCTGATTAGAGTGACAGGGGCACTTCCCATTGGCTGTGAGAGTGGCCCTCTCCTTCCCAGGGCAGCCAATTTCCCCTACTCCAGAGCTGATAGGAAACTTTGATTGTCCACTGAGCTCAGGAGAGACAAAGAGATTTTTCCTCTTGCAATCCACATATCGCTCCATCACATCTCTACAATCTCCCCCACTTGCTCTCTCTCTCCTCCTCTCCTCCACCATCAACTCCCTCTTGAATTCTCTTGACTTATTTCCATGATCACCTCTGTTGTGGGCTGCTGAATGTGAGTCCATTAAACTGGCACTGACTGCTTTGATGGGCAGGAAGTGTCACTTCATATGGTGACATCTGCATCCTGTGACACAACACTACCCTGCGTACATGATCGACTCTTACCACTGTCCTCTCGTAGCCATCCTATCATTTTATTCTGTGAGCAAGAGGATGCTGCTAAAACCATTTGTATACTGGTTTGTACTCTAGTTGGGTGTGAAGTGGATCAAGAGCGGGGGGTGGGGGGCAAAGTAAGTGGGGCCTCTAAACATGTGGAGAGAGCCAACAGGAAACAGCGCTCCCACTCTTTCTCTCTCTCTCTCCACCCGGTGGCTGGCCCTCCCTGAGAACACACTTCCTGTCAGAGCTCCTCTAACTTCCTGTCCAGCCACCAGGAATCCCAGCTGGAACATTCCAGCTGTGCAATAGTCTCCCTCCCTCTCTCTGGGCCGCTTGATTATTACAATGTCTTTTCTTGCTCAGGCAACTCAGAGTGACTTGTGCAAATATACAGTGAAGTAGCACGCACGCACACACCCACACACACACACACACACACGCACACGCACACACACACACACACACACACACACACACACACACACACACACGTACACACATGCACACACTCACACACACGCACACACACACACACGCACACACACACGCGCACAGAAGACTCAGAGGCTCTTATAGTTCTATTGCATCCTCTCCTCGCCAGGGGGCGCTACATAACAGCACATTCTCTCCTGCAGTGTGAACGTCGCCGCCTCAGTGCTGGGGACACTGGGCTCTTCTATCTCCTCAGAAGGCTCTGATTTTGTTGTTTTTGTTTTTTAGGGCATGGAAATGCGCAGTGCCATTAGTCTAATGGCATTACATGAAAAGGCACATGCATGTTAATAAATGTGCCCTCACGCGGGGTCCATATGGGGTGGAAAAAAAGCAGGTTTGGTGACTTTGTGTATGACCTTTTCGGAAAGAGAGCTAATCCCGAGCTATAATAGACTCCGAGACCGATATGGAAAACTGCTGCACCGTTATCTCGGTTGTCTAGGAGACCATCAGAGCACCGGGGCCGGTGGAGATGCCACGGTATTAAAAGTGTGTGTGTGTGTGTGTGTGTGTGTGTGTGTGTGTGTGTGTGTGTGTGTGTGTGTGTGTGTGTGTGTGTGTGTGGGTGTGTGTGTGTGTGTGTGCGTGAAAATGTTCTTTTTTTCTTTTCACTCATAAATACTGCATTATAGAATCCGTTTTTTGTTGTTGTCACGTTTGGCCAGCAGCATTCTTATTTGTTATGTTGAAATGTTGAAATGATTCATTCGGTTTGAAGACATGCGAAAACACATAGGAAAAGGTCAGTCATGGAAACGTGTCTCGTTAGTCGTTCAATTAAACTGCGCGCGCCTGACATCGATTTATAAAATGTGGCCTGCTGTAGGTCTTCTGTTTCCCCAACGGTTTATTTAAAGGATAACGCGGGCCTAATGTGAGGCCCGTGTGCTCTGCAGACCAGACACAAGCAACTCAGAGCCAACCAACGGTGCGTGTTACGCGGCTGAGCTGGTTGTGAAACTGAGCATAATGCTATCACGTTGCGACGTGTTTATTAGGAGGGAATCGTTTTCACAAGCGCAATCATGGTGGGGAAATTGAGCTCATCGCGCTATCTGCATCTTGAGCTGTTATCTTGAGATATAGCCTCGAAATATCAAAATCATATACTTACTATATAAATGTGGCATGCATCTTAAACCAACACGTGAGTTTTTATAAGATCGTAAACGTGTGACACAATCGTCTTATTTTGAGAAAAAAAAAAATGAATACAAAATAAACTGATGAGCCGCAAACATAGCCCAGAATGTGATTTCCCAAAAGATGGCGTAAATACAAAGAATTTTTTTTTTTTTTTTAAAGGAGCTCTACATCCTAGGGCAGCAATGGGACTAATCAGACAGATAGGCATCATATCGCAGTGATGTTTAATACAGCTGGCATTGATATGTAAAGTGTCGTGTGTGTGCCAATGGTCTCGCCAATAAACTCCCTCTAAAGCTAAACAGAGCCTATATTGGCTGTACCGCTGCTGCTGCGCGTAAATATGTCTCGCCTATCTGTCTCTATCAACCTGCGCCCCCCCCCCCCCCCCCACCCCCCAACACACACACACACACACACACACACACACACACACACTCACACACACACAAATGATGCATTAGATGCATTGAATGTATTTGTTGTGCAAGTTTGAAAAGGCGGCGATAATCTGGGAGTGAGAGATAAGGAACACCAATTTATTCAGCAGCACTTTGGACCCCGCTCCCAGCCTCGGTCGGTGCTGACACCCCCAGCAGTTTGCTGATAACGATTAGGCCATTTATTATCTTCACAGAGAACAAAGATTGCGTGGTGCCGATGAAATATTACCCCCGGTAATAATCAGAAGGAGAAGGGCCCTGGCATCTAATGCAGTCTGCATATAATATCGTCCCTGACGAAAACCGTACACGCGCGCGCGCACACACACACACACACACACACACACACACACACACGCACGCATACAAGCGTAGTCTCGTGCAGAACGTGCAGAAAATGTATTCACAATGCAAGTGCAAGGAGACACAAATATAACATTATGCCATAATGTTGTCAAGTAGATTATTGATATCGGTCTATTTTCAATAATAAAATAATAATAATAATCAGGATAATAATAAGAAGAAGAAGAAAAACATTTGGCTGTTATCATTTCAAGACGCCATTATTTCCGGACAGCTTCTAAATAAAGTAGTTGATTTAACACTTGTATAAACTTTGAGCTCTCTCCTTGACCATCTGCTTCTGAATTGATTGACGTCCCGTCCCATTGTCACAATTCTCCATTAATTCTATTCTAATTAGGCCAAATACTGTTAAAAGGCATACTATTGACTACTTATATTAATATTGAATATATATATATATATATATATATATATATATATATATATATATATATATATATCTAAAGCTGCAGTACATGGCACCTTTTACACCAACCACCCCCTCCTCCCCCCACCTCGGTCTCTCTCTCTTCTTACCTGTGCTGTAGTGCGTGATGCTTAATTTGTGCATGAAACATCTAATATATACACATGTAGACTATAATACACATTGCTCATACAGTAAATATACAAAATTACCAAAAGTAATAGTGCTGTTTTTATATCACAGTCCAGATAATAACAACATACGGACACACTTTAAAAAGAGAGATGGGTTTTATGAGTCAAACATTTTGAGAAACCATTAAGAACAAAGTTACAATTCTGTGGACAAAACTGGATATCATGGAGCTATCTTTGCTCTGGTGATTTTAAACATTGAAACAAATGTGATTTATTCACTCAGACTTGACACTTCTTTTTTCTTTTTTTTCTTCTTTTCTTTCCCTTCTTTTTGTGTTGCGTGTGTACTCTGGGGAGCACGAGCTCCGAGTTGCAGAGGACCTCGCGCCCCTTGCACCTGCCTGGCTCCAGCGCCACGCACGAGCCCGTGGTCGCGTGCAGGAGATTTTAGGGGCTTTGCATGTTTTACAAAGTTGTTGTTACTGTGTGGGATTTAAAGCACCCAAAAAAAGAGGAGGGGAGGGGGGGGATCTTTCTTTTTAACACATTTTACTGGGCAGGGGAGGACCGGGGAGGGGGGGGGGGGGGGGGGTACGAAGCAAAGTCTCGGTCAGTCAATTAGACTTGTCAGTTTTAGTGACAGCACATAAGTAAATACCATTAACAACATAGTCTTGCCTTACATCTGTCCTGACGTACACGTGAACGACATTCAACACGGAACAGTTCTGCTCAGTTTACCAAATGCAGTCAAACTTCTTTTTGTTTCCTTCTTTTCTTTTGGCCACAAGATGCGAATGTTGGTCGTTTACAACTTGCTTCCAAACTCCCAGAGATTGAGCATGCGTATCATGTGTCACCTGGCTGGGACAGGTGGGGGCCATGGGACATCCACTGGCCCTTGAAAGACCACATGTCCTCACCACAAAATGCATTTATTTAGTTCCTTTATCATTTTAGAAGTGAAATAGCCCATTGTTCTTACATCAGACCTCACAGACCATGGGGGCCCTTGAGATAAAAGGATAACCCGCTATAGGATCACGAGTAAGGGGCCAGTTCTACGCCATTGAGCGCCTCTTG